>NC_142071.1:28377500-28670000 GCF_059756535.1 Pantherophis guttatus | reverse complement strand
GTGCTTTCCAGCCAGGGGTGAAATGCTCCCGGTTCGGACCGGATCACCCGATCCGGTAGTGATTGAGGCGGGTGGTTTGGAGAACCAATAACAAAAATCCCTGCCCCCACCCCCATGCCCAGTTGAGCCGTGCAATCATCAGAGGCTTTTTTTTAATTATTTTTAAAAGTATTTTTTCTACAACCTCTTCGGCCGAAGAGGTTATAGAAAAATGTTTTTAAAAGGAAAAAAAAGCCTCTGCCGATCAGGCAACTCAGCTGGGATCGTCAGAGGTTTTTCAGCCGAAGAGGTTGTAGAAAAAATGGGTTTAAAAGTTAAAAAAAAAAAAAAAAGTTAGCCACGCCCACTCAGTCATATTACCCCACCACCAAGCCACGCCCACAGAACCCGTAGTAACAAATTTTACATTTCACCACTGTTTCCAGCACTCTCTAAGCGGTTTACAGAGTCAGCCTATTGTCCCCAACAATCTGGGTCCTCATTTTACCCACCTCAGAAGGATGGAAGGCTGAGTCAACCTTGAGCTGGTCAGGATCGAACTCCTGGTGGTGGGCAGGGTTAGCCTGCAATACTGTATTTTAACCATTGGGAGAAAAGGAAGGAAGGGAGGGAGGAAGGAAGGGAGGGAGGGAGGGAGGGTGGGAGGGAGGGAGGGAAGAAGGAAGGAAGGAAGGAAGGAAGGAAGGAAGGAAGGAAGGAAGGAAGGAAGGAAGGAAGGAAGGAAGGAAGGAAGGAAGGAAGGAAGGAAGATAGGCAGGATGGATGGATGGATGGATGGAAGGAAGGAAAGAAGGAAGGAAGGAAGGAAGGAAGGAAGGAAGGAAGGAAGGAAGGAAGGAAGGAAGGAAGGAAGGAAGGAATAGCAACAGTAGTTAGACTTATATACTGCTTCACAGTGCTTTTACAGCCCTCTCTAAGCGGTTTACAGAGTCAGCCTCTTGCCCCCAACAATCTGGGTCCTCATTTTACCCACCTTGGAAGGCTGGAAGGCTGAGTCAACCTTAAGATACCTTCTTCTATTTAAAGGGCTTTCCAGTCAAGGTCTCTTTACAGATAAAACCTCCCCAAAGGAGAAGCTTTGAACATCCCCATTAATAGCAAAAGTGCAAAAACATTATTTCAGAGCTAACACCTGGATAGACAATTGAGTGGGTACCTAGGTCATAGTTCTCCCTGCTACAGGGACATTATTCTATTTCTGTTCCAATTATTCTAATTATTTCTAAATGTGCACTTATTGCCATTCATTAAAATGCACATTTCATCCCAATCGGTGCCCTCATGCCCTCTTAAATGTATTTATTTATGTCAGGCATTTACATAAATTTTCCAGTTTTCTTCCAGGCAGACCATAGCAACCTACAGAGCTTTCCTCTTGTCCTTCAAACAAGACGATGAAAGGCATGAGGGCCAGAAAAAGAGCAAGGATTTGAACCAGTTTTGGAGCAAATAGCTTCCAATGCTGCTGAGATATCAAACTCTGGTCTCCTGTCCTTCTCACTTATCTCCTCAGTCCAAAGATCCATCGTCATCTAGAGATGGAAAAGAGAAGTTCAAGAATGTTATCTTATCCATGTCTTTTATACTAGCAGAACAATTCCAAACCCTTCTCAGGATGTTCTCATCTTGGAGAACCTCAATAGGTCAATTTTAGACTGTGCAGAAATGAATAGATTAACTTCGGTGATTAAAGATAAGGAGGAATCAGAATATTTTAAAACATGGAATTATTTTTATGGTTGGTTGGAAAAGAGATATAAATGACTGATACTATAATTGTTTACAAATGATGGTTAGAATATTGATTTAGAAATGAAATGTTAGAATGGTTTGGAGGAATATGAAGATAGAAGAAACTTATGGAAGATGGAGAAGAAACCTAGAAGATAACACTGAGACGCCACAGGGAAGGGAGGATTGATGTATTATATGTTTGTCTTAAAAAATAACAAAAATTACTAAAAAAAAAATAGATCAAACTTCTGTAGACCGCTAGTAAAGACCCTAAGAAAACTCTTGGATCCAGAATGATTGTCCCTACTTTTGGTTGACCCTTCTGCTTGGAGTTCCTTCAAAGGTATCGTCCTGCTTATACCTCCTCTCAAAATTCCTTCTGACTCCTGCTTTCCAACCTGTAGAAGTGTTCAAAACATTTCAAGGTCCAAACAACTCAACTTGTTCCCAACTGGGGGTGGCCAATCTGAACATATCAAAATTGTTCTGACGTCAGAACAGAGCAGAACAGTCTAAACACGCTGAAACAGATCCAGCTTGAAAACAGAGGACTCTGCTTCACAGTAGAAAAAGGCTAGTTTTGGGTCACACCAGTTTCAGTAATTGGTTGGGATGTGGCTTGGGAACAAAATGTGACCTGAGACATGTCCCGTGCACTCCCCGGAAAATAGCAGCTCCCATCCTGCCTTGCACTTCAGTTCCTATAGAAGAGAATATTTGTAGTTCAGGGTTGAACTGTGGGGTCCTTGGTGCTCTCTGAGCTTGGTGCTTTTCCTACAGGCGTTTCATCACCCAGCTAGGTAACATCATCAGTGCTAGAAGGGAGTGGGATTTGTAAAGAGGAGGAGGAGGAGGAGGAGGAGGAGGAGGAGGAGGAGAATGGGAAGGGGAAGAGGAAGGAGAAGGAGAAGGAGAAGGAGAAGGAGAAGGAGAAGGAGAAGGAGAAGGAGGGGAGATGGTGATGGTGTTTGAGAGGAGGAGGAGGAGGAGAAAGAGAGAGAGAAAGAGAAGGAGAAGGAGAAGGAGAAGGAGAAGGAGAAGGAGAAGGAGAAGGAGAAGGAGAAGGAGAAGGAGAAGGAGAAGGAGAAGGAGAAGGAAGGGAGATGGTGATGGTGATGGAGAGGAGGAGGAGTGGAGATGGTGTTTGAGAGGAGGAGGAGGAGGAGAAAGAGAAAGAGAAAGAGAAGAAGGAGGAGGAGGAGGAGGAGAAGGAGAAGGAGAAGGAGAAGGAGAAGGAGAAAGAGAAAGAGAAGGAGAAGGAGAAGGAGAAGAAGGAAGGGAAATGGTGATGGAGAGGAGGAGGAGAAGGAAGAGGAAAAGGAAGAAGAAAAGATATGGTGATGTGATGGTGATGGAGAGGAGGAGGAGCAGAGATGGTGTTTGAGAGGAGAAGGAGGAGGAAGAGAAAGAGAAAGAGAAAGAGGAGGAGGAGGAGGAGGAGGAGGAGGAGGAGGAGGAGGAGGAGGAGGAGGAGGAGGAGGAGGAGGAGGAGGACCGTGAGGTCCTTGGTGCTCTCTGAACTTGGTTGTTTCCATGCAGACATTTCATGACCCAACTGAGGAACATCATCAGTGCCAGTGCAACTTCACTCTTTCACATCTTCACAGCCCAGCTTCACTTCTTGCAGTCCCCACTGCCTAATAAGGCCTGCAGTTGAGATCTACAACATTTGGGGGTTGGAGAAGAGACCCCCCCCCAAAAAAACCCATCCTTGAATCTCACACTTGCAGGACGTTTCAAGAGCCGAGGGGCAAAATAACAGGAGAAAACTTTTAAAAAGTTCAGCAGGAAAGGGAGGGGGGAAAATTCCTCTGCTCTTTATGTTCTACTATCCCGTTGACTTATTTCTTAGGCCTGTGTTTGTGCGAAGAGGAGTGGATGCCTATATTTTTTATTTTATTTTATTTTTTGTTCAGCTAATTACAAATCACTTAAACACTCCATCAAGTCCAGACTCAGCTCGTGGAGCGTCATGGGACTAGCTGACGCCCAAAGTTTTCACACTAGCATAGCCCCAGGGAGACGCCTGGCCTACATCAAGGCGAGGGAGGGCCTGGCTTCTGAATCCACCCAGAACCCCCCCCCCTTCCCCTATATGTCTCCCCCAGGGTTAGCCTGCTCTGCCAGGTATAAAAATGCACCGGGATTTATCTCAACAGCCTCGCTTTGTACAGCCAGGACAAGAGAAGAAGTCCCATTCTCTTGACTTAGGAGCCTGGTGGCTGAGCAGACTGATAGCATTGTGATTAACACCAACTGTCTGCAATTACTGTAAGTTCGAATCTCACCAGGCTCAAGGTTGACTCAGCCTTCCATCCTTTCTAAGGTAGGTAAATTGAGGACCCAGATTGTGGGGGCAATAAGCTGACTTTGTATAAATATACAAAAGGATGAAGGCTATTGTTTAACGCATTGTAAGCCGCCCTGAGTCTCCGGAGAAGGGCGGCATATAAATCAAATTTTTTTTAAAAAAAAGTGTTGGGTCAAGATATTTTTCCCTCGTTCTCCTCCCTGGTTGTGCAAAATCCAACAGGGTGGCAGCTCAATCAGAACCGAGAATGCTTTTCCTCTAACCCAGGGATGGCTAAACTTCTTGGCACTGAGTGCTCAAAGCGGGCACCTGCATCCCCAGTGTGTAATGTGCACACGTCCACCACGCATGCATGCACATCAATACACATGCGCCCTGCCCCGCACATGCACACACGTTCCCCCACATGTGCTCCATCTCCCACGCATGCACACATGTCTCCTGCATGCCTCCTGTCCCCCCGTATGCACAGCAGAGACCTGAAGACCAACTGGCTGGCGGGAGGCACAAGCACATGCGCGGCGAAGCCGAGCTGCGGCAACGGCTCGCGTGCCCACAGGGAGGGATCTGCGTGCCACCTCTGGCACATGTGCCATAGGTTTGCCACCACTGCCCTAACCTGTCACTAGCTTATGGAATTCTCTTCCCAAAGGTGAGAGGATAACAAAGCTGTAGGACAGCAAAGTCATTGCGTTGATAGCAATCAGGGATTGGAGAAGGAGATGGGCCTGCTAGTAACCATGGCTAAGTAGAACCTCTGATTCCAGGTGTTGTGGTCCACCAGCAGCCTTAATTGTTTGTTAATTAATTAATTGTTCTCAGTGTCAGGAGATTTCTCCTTAGTTCTAGATTGGATTTCTTCTTAACAAATTTTCACCCATTACTTCTTGTCCTGCCTTCTGGTGCTTTGGGGAATAAGTCAATCCTTCTTCTCTTTGAATACCAAATAGGGAATATATTCCACAACAAAGGAAAAAGAAAGGAGAGAGGAATAGAGGGTATGAAGAGGAGAGGGAGAGAGAGGAATGGAAGAAAGGGGAAAGGAGAGGAAGAAAGGACAGGGGACAGGAGTAGGAAAGAAGGGGGAAAAGAGGGGAGGAGTGGGGGAAAGGAAGGGGAAGTAGGAAAGAGGAAGGAGAGGAGGAGAGGGAGGGAAGAGAAAGGAAGAAGGAGGAGGAAAAGGTTTGTTGTGAAATGAGGGAAAAGAAAGGGTAGAAGAGCAACCCCGAATGCAACTAAAATGTCTTATTTGTATGCTCTCTTTAAGAAAAATATGTACATGTATGATCAATTGTCCCATAAAGGAGACGTCATAACATTCATCCAAGATCTCTCAATGAGAAATCTTCACCAGAAAGACCATGTCCACTTTGCAAGATGCAGTAGGGCAGAAACCAATGAGGAGAGATGGTCCCACACGTAACTTGGCTCCAAGTCACATAGAACTTAAAGGTGTTTTTTTTAAAATTTGATTTATATGCTGCCCTTCTCCAAAGACTCAGGGCGGCTTACAATGCGTTAAGCAATAGCCTTCATCCTTTTGTATATGTTATACAAAGTCAGCTTATTGCCCCCACAAACTGGGTCCTCATTTTACCTACCTTAGAAAGGATGGAAGGCTGAGTCAACCTTGAGCCTGGCGAGATTCGAACTTACAGTAATTGCAGGCAGCTGGTGTTTATAACAGTGCTTTAGTCTGCCGTGCCACCAGGGCTCTAAAGGTGGCAACCAGCCCCTTGAATTGACCCCAGAAGCCTAACAGTTCAAGATCAATGACAGCATAACTCCTTCAAAGGCCACACCAAAATAAATAAGCATGTTTTGAAACAACTTAATCGTTTTTGGAGCCTTCTGGATTTTATTATTTTTATTTTTAATACCCAAGTGATTTTAAGAAGTTTCTGTTCAACAGTTACTTGCACAGAACAATGGAAACATTTAATCTGTGCGAATGCCAGTGTCAGCTGAGGACGCGCCTTCATCGTCACCAATTTGATGTGGTGGAATGTTAACCCTACAGCCCATGGAAGGAGAATTGTTTGAGTCAGCTTGATTGGGGCAGGTCAAAAGCCTTCTGTGCCTTTGAAGAGCAGTTCCATGAACCACGTTGGCAAATCAAAACCGGCCCGATTCATTAAACTGTAGCCCAAGTCAAACTGGAGCATCAATTCAGATGCTTTGGCTCACGATTGCCGTGTTCTGCAGTCACATGATTGTGATATGCAACTTGTTTTTGCTGATTTGCAGCAAAAAAAAAAAACCCCAACAACCACATTGGGAAAACTGGATTCGCTTAACAATCGTGTGATTTGTGTAATAATTGCCATAAAAATTGTCGTAAAGTTGGGTTTGACTCAACTCATGATCTTATGGCAGAAATTCCAACCTCAGTTATGGTTATAAGTCAAGAACTTCCTATACTATAGATCCAGCACATAAATGATAGGCACCTTCCTTAATTGCAAGATCTTTGCAATGCTGCACATCATCCACGAGGTGTCCTCATCGGCACAGATTAACCAAAAGAGTAAAGTTACTTATTCAGGTTCACATTAGAAATGTCCACCATTGAGGAATGGACATTAAAAGTTGGCAGAAATGGCGAAAATTTCATCATATCTTAAAGATCATTCAAATGAAAGATACATATCGGAATGGAGAAGATGGATCGATTACATACAGAAGAAGTATCCGAATAAGAAGATTCATATAGCATATGAATGAAGTAATTTTAAGTAGTTTATGTTTGTTTTTTGAATTATAAGGAGTTAAGGATCTAGGGAAAATATGAAATGTAATAATTTGTTAGCATATTTTAGCTTTTGATTTGTGAACGCTATACCCTGTGCTTGTTCTGGGAAGTCCAGGGAGGGGGTGGGGGGGAAGGAGGGGAAGGGGGGTGGGAAAGGGGAGGGAGGGGTTGAGGGGGGAAGGGTGGGGGGGTGAAAATGTTTGTATTTTCTATAAAACTTTTTAATAAAAAAAAAAAAGAAATGTCACCATCAGGTTCAATTGATCGATCGATCCATCAATCAGTAATTTGTTCAATCGATGATCAGCAAAAAAAATAAAACGAAAATAGAGTGAAGCAGATAAATACAGTAATATGCCAGCAACTACCAGAATAAAACACGCTATATAACATTCACTCTTCAATTGCTATGTTCATACAGTTGCTAGTTACTTGGATGATAAGTCCGAAAGATTAATAAGTATAAGATAAAATCCATTTATCCCCTGCAATTTATTAGATAAGATGCATGAAATCAAAAGCTTAAAACAAAGATAAATGAGCCTTTAACTGATTATATCTTGCTTTCATTGCAACAACTACAAAACATTAGCTACTGCACATGTAATGGATAGTTTTCAATCCTGAAAGAGATAGGTCATTAGTTATGAGAGGCCAGAAAATGTACGTGGCCTCCCAGGGAATTTATTTATTAGGGGTACAATTTAGTCACAGCATACTAAAAAGTAGAGACATCACCCTGCCAACAAAAGTGTGTATAGTCAAGGCGATGGTTTTCCCAGTTGCAATGGATGGCTGTGAAAGTTGGACCATAAGGAAGGCTGAGCGCCAAGGAACTGAGGAACTTGAACTCTGGTGTTGGAGAAGACTCCTGAGAGTCCCTTGGACTGCAAGGCGATCCAACCGGTCAGTCCTAGAGGAGATCAACCCTGACTGCTCTTTAGAAGGCCAGATCCTGAAGAGGAAACTCAAAATACTTTGGCCACCTAATGAGAAGGAAGGACTCCCTGGAGAAGAGCCTAATGCTGGGAACGATTGAGGGCAAAAGAAGAAGGGGACGGCAGAGAATGAGGTGGCTGGATGGAGTCACTGAAGCAGTCGGCGGGAGCTTACAGGGTTCCAATATCTCAGGGGCTGCCACAGAGAAGAGGGGGTCAGCTTATTCTCCAAAGCACCTGAGGGTAGGACAAGAAGCAATGGGTGGAAACTAACCAAGGAGAGAAGCAACTTAGAACTAAGGAGAAATTTCCTGACAGTGAGAACAATTCATCAGTGGAACAATTTGCCTCCAGATGTTGTGAATGCTCCAAAACTGGAAGTTTTTAAGAAGATGTTGGACAACCATTTGTCTGAAGTGGTGTAGGGTTTCCTGCCTAAGCAGGGGGTTGGACTAGAAGACCTCCAAGGTCCCTTCCAACTCTGTGATTCTATTGTATTCTTAAAAAAAACTCTCGTTTCTTTCAACGTGGCCCTATTTTGAATTGCAGAAGGAGGCGTGCTAGATCTGCCTTCATTTGTCATTTAAATTCTTTCTCATGTATTAATCAGAAATTTCCACAAGAGACTCATTGTGGACAAGAAGCCGGGTCGCACTAAATAAGTAGGAATCCAGCTGCTGGGAAAAATATTCGCTCGGAATCCTTCCTCCATTACAAAACTGGCAGTTTTCCCTCTTCGTGTATTGAGGATGTATGGACAAAATGGGACGTTCTAAAAAGGCCTCAGTTCAGTTTTTCTGAACTGCTGGAAATCCGCCCTATTTTTTTGTACTTGCCCTTCGCTCTGGACAACCAGTCTCTGTTGGACCTCAAGAGGAAGGTTATCTGGACCTCTGATGGATTTTGCAGACCAGCCTCTGATTCTGTTTGCTCTACGCAACTAAGACTTTGGGATTGCCAAAGCCAGGTTGGGCTGCAGGAATCGCATTTGGCATCCCTGCTTTCTTCCAAACTTGGATCTCCGTATCATCACAGATGCTCAACCATGGACAATCTAGGCAGGATTTTTCTTTTTAAAAAATGAAATAACAGAGGGCTTGAAAAAGTGGTGAGACTTTTTTACTACCAGTTCTGTGGGTGGCGCTTAGTGGGCGTGGTTTGATGGGCGTGGCAGGGGAAGGGTGCTGCAAAATCTCCATTCCCTCCCCACTCTGGGGCCAGACAGAGGTGGTTTTTGCTGGTTCTCCGAACCGCTCAAAATTTCTGCTACCGGTTCTCCAGAACCTGTCAGAATCTGCTGGATTTCACCCCTGGCTTTAAACCACTTGCCAAGTATGTATGTATGTATGTATGTATGTATGTATGTATGTATGTATGTATGTATGTATTTATTTATTTATTTATTTATTTATTTATTTATTTATTTATTTTTAAAATTTCTATACCGCCCTGCTCCCGAAGGACTCAGGGCGGTGAACAGCCAGAGGATAAAACACATAAATACAAAAATTTAAAATAGAATAAAAACGAATTAAATAATTTGGCTGAATTTAAAATACCCCCTAATTTAAAAACAAATTAAAATTTACATTTAAAAAAAGGGGAGATGATTTAGGCCAGGCCAGCTTGATGAAATAAAAAAGTCTTAAGCAGTTTTATGCAGACACAGAAAAATCTGGAACCTAGGGATAAATTTCTCCACGTTTCTGGGATGGGGGTCACAGTGAATTATCTGTGTTGCCCCTTTTAGGTATAACTAGCTTTCAACCAGGGGTGAAATTCAGCAGGTTCTGACAGGTTCTGGAGAACCGGTAGCGGAAAATTTGAGCAATTCGGAGAACCAGTAGTGGAAATTTTGAGTAGTTCGGAGAACCGGTAAATACTACCTCTGGCTGGCCCCAGAGTGGGGTGGGAATGGAGCTTTTGCAATATCCTTCCCCCAGGAGTGGGGAGGGAATGGGGATTTTGCAGTATCCTTCCCCTGGAGTGGGGTGGGAATGGGGATTTTGCAGTATCTTTCCCCTGCCACACCCACCAAGCCACACCCACAGAACTGGTGGTAGAAAAATTTGCGTGTTGTGTGAAGCCTTATTGGAGTGTCACCATGACCTATGGCTTGGTTCATGACATCAACCCAACCATTGGTGGTATATTCAATAAACCACATTGAATCAAATGATAATTTAGCATGTTTTAACCTGGCTAGAAGGTGGTACGAGTTCCTCCACTTTCTCCCGAGAATTTGAGACAGCCTCTTCCATTGGGAATCATTCAGGATTTGCAGAAATGTAAATGTTTTGGATTTAAAACTCCCATCATCAGATGAGAAGCTTGCTAAACAAGGAGAGCTGTTACTACTTGATTTATGCAACAACGAATGGGGTAAGTGTGAATGTTTCCTCCACCGGAAGCCTATTTATACTTAGCTTATGAATATGCTGATGACTTTCTTCTCAGGAACTCATGCCAACACCAACCAGAGCCACCATGAAGCTCTGTGGGTTACTGCATCCAGGCAGAGATGAAAGGAACGTTGACACTAATCTTTGATTGAACATTCAGATTTCCTTGACCAACCACTTAATCCTCCTTCCCACCCAGCTCTGCCCTGCAGGTAAATAGTCGTGAGTTCCACCCAAAATTCTCTCCTACCGTACCTCTATGGGTTGCTGCCCTGATGGGATCTATGTGACAGAGCAAAGAAAAAAATAATATTTATCACCGACTCCCTCCAAGAAATTATATTCTGGCAGAAAGGAAGGGCAGCTCATCCCTCTTTTCAGAACATGAAAAAAAAAATGGATTTTTGACCTCTTGGGTGAGCCATTTCTCTACTTGAATCAATGAAACAACTCCAGTGGGTTTAGCCAATTGCACAGGGATGGTCCAAGCAGGAGGTCTATCAACATTGATGGAGTGCTGGACAACGTGACCTCTGGGGAGATCCCATCACCACCATGTTCCATCAGGGTGAGCTTTTTCCAATCATCTCCTCCTCCTACAAGACTGAAGAATAGAATAGAATAACAGAGTTGGAAGGGACCTGTATCATTTCAGACAAATGGTTATCCAACATCTTCTTTTCACTAACCTATAGCCCCGGACACTTTCATCCATCTTACTAACCAGATTTGACCCTGCTTAGCTTCTGAGACTACAAAAAGAAAAAAATTATGAGCTGCCACCTACTGAGTAGAAGATAAAGGTTCCCCTCGCACATATGTGCTAGTCGTTCCCAACTCTAGGGGGCGATGCTCATCTCCGTTTCAAAGCCGAAGAGCCAGCGCTGTCCGAAGACGTCTCCGTGGTCATGTGGCCGGCATGACTCAACGCCAAAGGCGCACGGAACGCTGTTACCTTCCCACCAAAGGTGGTCCCTATTTTTCTACTTGCATTTTTTATGTGCTTTCGAACTGCTAGGTTGGCAGAAGCTGGGACGAGTCGCGGGAGCTCACCCCATTACGCAGCACTAGGGATTCGAACCTCTGAACTGCCGACCTTTCGATTGACAAGCTCAGTGTCTTAGCCACTGAGCCACCACGTCCTTGTGTACTAGAGACTAGAAGGTACTAGAGACCAAATCCATCCATCCTCCACCACGTAGTTCTGGGTGCCCTGGGTGAAAAAGAGTTGCAGCAACACGATTTGCTTTCAAGTAGTTCAGAAACCGAACCTGGAGTCTCCGATACGCACAGCTGATTCACACGTTGCTACTCCTGTTGTATTCTGCGTTACCTGTTATTTTTTTCCACATTCTCACCTCAGTGCTCTCCCTAGCTTCGGTCCCTCCATCTTGTGGTGTTAATAATAAAACAGACTCCGCTTCATTGTTGTTGTAACGATCTTTCAAATGATCGGTTGTCAAGTAAGAGGAGAGAGTTTGCAACCGCATTATAAAGTATTGCCACTGAGATAAACAACAGAAATCAAGACGTCCAGGAACGTCTCTTGAGTGCCATCTGCTGGTCCACGGGCCACAGCCATGGATGAGAGAGAGTTTCTCCAGTCCTTCTCTTCACCAGAGTAGCCATACCCAGTTCCTGCAATTGTTATAATAATAAGAGGAGGAGGAGGAGGAGGAGGAGGAGGAGGAGGAGGAGGAGGAGGAGGAGGAAGAAGAAGAGGAAGAGGAAGAGGAAGAGGAAGAGGAAGAGGAAGAGGAAGAAGAAGAAGAAGAAGAAGAAGAAGAAGAAGAAGAAGAAGAAGAAGAAGAAGAGGAGGAGGAGGAGGAGGAGGAGGAGGAGGAGGAGGAGGAGGAGGAGGAGGAGGAGGAGGAGGAGGAGGAGAGGAAGAGGAAGAAGAAGAAGAAGAAGAAGAAGAAGAAGAAGAAGAAGAAGAAGAAGAAGAAGAAGAAGAAGAAGAAGAAGAAGAAGAAGAAGAAGAAGAGGAGGAGGAGGAGGAGGGGGGGAAGAAGAAGAGGAAGAGGAAGAGGAAGAGGAGGAAGAGGAAGAGGAAGAGGAAGAGGAAGAAGAAGAAGAAGAAGAAGAAGAAGAAGAAGAAGAAGAAGAAGAAGAAGAAGAAGAAGAAGAAGAAGAAGAAGAAGAAGAAGAAGAAGAAGAAGAAGAAGAAGAAGAAGAAGAAGAAGAAGAAGAAGAAGAAATAATAATAATAATCATGAACTATCGCGACCTGGCCATCAAAACTACACGGCTATGGATGAAACATGTAACCGTCATCGGGGCACTTGATACTCTTCGTTGCTCTTCTCTGCACTCTTTCAATGATTTCAATGAGTTTAAAATGACGACGTCAGAAGTTGAAGTTGAAAGAAGTTGGCTCGTTTTCCAGATGACCAACAAATTCGATCGAATCTGCTAGGTCAACAGTGGTTGGTCAGATGCTGCTGTTTAGACTAGATTCTTGTGGCCTCCCTGGTCCCTCTCTCAACTCTAGGGTGGAGGTCACACATCACCTTGACCCAGATCAGGTCAAGAATCAGCAGTTACATTCACCCAACATACTACGTTTAATTAGCGTCAAGCTGAGTTCTCCTGTTGTAGCTTTGTGGGACGTGCACCCTCCTGGTTAGGTTACAATCCGGGTATTGTATGAATCTAGAAAATAGGTTCATTCATGAACTTTCTTAAGCAGATCATGTGAACGCTGCTCTGGATTCGCTCCACTGATCCACCCTTCAAATATTCCTTCTTCTTTTTCCTCCTCCTCCTCCTCCTCTTCCTCTTCTTCCTCCTTCTCTTCCTCCTCCTCCTCCTCCTCCTTCTTCTTTTTCTTCTTCCTCCTCCTTCTTCTCCTTCTCCTCCTCCTCCTCCTCCTCCTCCTCCTCCTTCTTCTTCTTCCTCCTCCTCCTCCTCTTTACCCTCCCTCCCTGACCTACAAAGATTGGGTCCTCTTCATCCAAGGAAACCCCCATTTCTCTCTCTTTCTCTCTCTCTCTCCTGCCTAGGCCAAGCTCCAATTTCAGCTTGTTAGCTTCAACTGGGAAGTGAATTTCTTTGAACTCGCCTTGAATTAATGTCTCCATGGCAATGGGTCAGCAGTTTTGTCTTCCCTGAGCTGCTCTTTGCCTTCCCCCACCCAAGAGATTTGGGGTGGAGGGGCTGGGGAGGGGGAGAAAAAAGGCAGGGGGGAAGGGCCCTGCACCTTGAACAAGTTAAGCTCGGGCTGAGAAAAACTTGAGGTGGACAAAGGTTGAAGATTCAAGACGGTGAACTTTGCCCAGCAATTTAATTGCCGTCGGTCTAAATTGCTCTCTCCCGTTGCAGAAACGAAAAAGCTAAATTGAAGGGGCCAAACTTACTCCTCGACCTACGACCTCCAAGGGAGCCCAGCATTTCTGTGGCTGAGTCAGACGTTTGTTAAAGAGGCTTTGAACCCATTTTAGTTTAGTTTAGTTTATTTATTTGCCAAGCATATATAAGATAACAGGTAAAAGTATAAACATAATTTGAATACATGAAAAGAGTTAAGTAAAAAGCAATGGTGAAATCTAAAATTTGTTACTACCGTTTCTGTGGGTGTGGCTTGGTGGGGGGGGGTAATGTGACTGGGTGGGCGTGGCCAATTTATTTATTTATTTTTACTTTTAAAACCATTTTTTCTACAACCTCTTCGGCGAAGAGGTTGTAAAAAAAATGCTTTCAAAAGGCTCTGACGATCCCAGCTGAGTTGCCTGATCGGCAGAGGCTTTTTTTCTTTTAAATGCCTCTGACGATCAGGCAACTCAGCTTGGATCGTCAGAGGCATTTAAAAGAAAAAAAGTCTCTGCCTATCAGGAAACTCAGCTTGGATCGTCAGGCATCGTCTTGGATCGTCAGCTTGGATCATCAAACTCAGCTTGACGATCGGGCAACTCAGCTTGGATCGTCAGAGGCTTTTAAAAGAAAAAAAGCCTCTGACGATCAGGCAACTCAGATGGGATCGTCAGAGGCATTTAAAAGGAAAAAAAAGCCTCTGATGATCACGCTGCTCAGCTGGACATGGGGGAGGCAGGGATTTTTGCTACCGGTTCTCCGAATCACCCGCCTCCATCGCTTCCGGATCGGGTGATCCGGTCCGAACTGGGAGCATTTCACCCCTGGTAAAAAGGAATATTAGGACAGGGACGGTAAGTACGCTGGTGCACTTATGCATGCCTCTTTTACGACCTTGCTTGACACAGTGGTTAAGTGAATCGCTTTCCAGTGGAGAAGTTAGTTCATCCACACTTGAGAAGTGTGAATCCGGCTTTCCCCGTGGACTTGTCTGAAGGTCACAAAAGGGGATTGTGTGATCCCCGGGACATTGCATCCGAATTTGGATGACGTGATCATGGAGATGCGGCAATGATCTCTAAGTGTGAAAAACAGCCTTACGTCCTGTTTTTTCAGTACCGTCGTAACTTCAAACGGTCAGTAAACAAAGTGTTGTAAGTCAAGGACTAGCTGTATAGAGGGTATGAGGCCCTCCCGTGTTCATCTCGGCTCCCTTACTTGGCCTTGGTTAAAATGTGGAGACCATGTTTTCCCTCCGTTCAATCCCAACCCACAACCACATTCCAACTTCTGACATCGACCGTCGTTGTCGTCATAAGAGGCTGGGTTGTTGTCCCCTTCAGACATGGTCTTCCCCGCTTCGGCTAATCGCTACAGCCCCCCTCCTCCTTTTTTTTTTTTTTTTTTAAAGCCAGCGTTTCCCCTCCCCACCTCTCCGAGCTCTGGAATAAATAATCTTCAAATAAAGGACTCGGTTCATTCCCTTTCATGCGTTTCTCCCACTCCTTGTAGGCTCTGACCGTCGGCAACAATATGTGGGATTTTTCTCCCCTCCCTCCTCTCCCCAGTCTATGTAACCAGACCTAGACTTTCAAGCAGGGGGAAGGGGAAAAGTCTGTACTTTGGCATGCCGATCCCTGCCCTGGAACATTGTGAGGTCTTGTGATTTTTATTTTTTTTTTTTTCCTGAGAAGTTGTCAACCTCCAGCCTTGATCCGTCTCCCATCTTCTTCTTTCGACGTTATCGGTTCTGGGAAAGTGCCAGGTTTACACGTTGCGCTAAACTCTGGATTCATTTACACCATCGTCGCTGACTTAGTAATGCATTAGAACCAGTTTGGTCTAGCGGTGGAGGCACCAGGCTGCAAAGCAGGAGACTGGGAGTTCTAGTCCTGCATTAGGCATGAAAGCTGGCTGGGTGACTTTGGGCCAATCACCAGGAGACTGGGAGTTTTAGCCCTTCATTAGGCATGAAAGCTGGCTGGGTGACTTTGGGCCAATCACCAGGAGACTGGGAGTTCTAGTCCCATCTTAAGCATGAAAGCTGGCTGGGTGACTTTGGGCCAATCACCAGGAGACTGGGAGTTTTAGCCCTTCATTAGGCATGAAAGCTGGCTGGGTGACTTTGGGCCAATCACCAGGAGACTGGGAGTTCTAGTCCCATCTTAAGCATGAAAGCTGGCTGAGTGACTTTGGGCCAATCACCAGGAGACTGGGAGTTTTAGCCCTTCATTAGGCATGAAAGCTGGCTGGGTGACTTTGGGCCAATCACCAGGAGACTGGGAGTTCTAGTCCCATCTTAAGCATGAAAGCTGGCTGGGTGACTTTGGGCCAATCACCAGGAGACTGGGAGTTTTAGCCCTTCATTAGGCATGAAAGCTGGCTGGGTGACTTTGGGCCAATCACCAGGAGACTGGGAGTTCTAGTCCCATCTTAAGCATGAAAGCTGGCTGGGTGACTTTGGGCCAATCACCAGGAGACTGGGAGTTCTAGTCCTGCATTAGGCATGAAGCCAGCTGGGTGACCTTGGGCCAATCACCAGGAGACTGGAGTTCTAGTCCTGCATTAGGCACGAAAGCTGGCTGGGTGACTTTGGGCCAATCACCAGGAGACTGGGAGTTCTAGTCCCATCTTAAGCATGAAAGCTGGCTGGGTGACTTTGGGCCAATCACCTGGAGACTGGGAGTTCTAGTCCTGCATTAGGCATGAAAGCTGGCTGGGTGACTTTGGGCCAATCACCTGGAGACGGTGAGTTCTAGTCCTGCCTTAGGCATGAAAGCTGGCTGGGTGACTTTGAGCCAATCACCAGGAGACTGGGAGTTCTAGTCCTGCATTAGGCATGAAAGGCAGCTGGGTGACTCTGAGCCAGTCATTCTCTCTCAGCCCAACTCTTGGAAAAAACGAAACGAAACCAGGCTCCATTTCAACATAACTAATTAGCTGAACATGACAACTCCCCGCTATTTAATAATTTCCCTCTTCCCATCATCTTTATGACCATTTGCAGACAAGTTTTGGACAGCAAAAAAAAGTTTGCAGCTGCCTTGAGAAACTATAATTTATGAGTTGCAGTACAGCAAATCCCAGCTTTAAGAAACCTTCGGGTTTAAGGACAACTCATAGTTAAGAATTCAGCCTATTATAGCAAAATTTGAGTTAAATACACAATGATTCAGGTCAAACGCACAAGGGTTTGAGTTTATTACACAATCCTACTTACACAGTATTATACAATTATGCTGTTCTGGCTTACGTATAACTTCGAGTTAGGGACAGACCTTGGAATGGAACTCCTCCTTAAATTGCAGACTATCTGTAGCAATTTCCCGGCACCGTAGTGAGCCAAAACCAACTCTCCTCAGTTGGGCTCCGTGTAAATGTCAAAACCCAACCTTCTTCCTTAAGATGATGAGCAGAAAGCTATTTACAAAGGGCAGTCAAGCTTTGCTTAGGACAGAAGTCAGCAACCTGCGGCTCTGGAGCCGCATGTGGCTCTTTCATCCCTCCGCTGCGGCTCCCTGTCATTGGTCAGCTCCACAATTGATAGGGCTTTTAGTTAGTTCAGGTAGAGGAAAAAGGATGCCGCGCTAGGAGGAGACTCTATGGTGTGGGAACCGGACCGGACTTCCAGCCGGCAGAGGAAAAAGGACGCCACGCTAGGAGGAGACTCTATGATGGGGGAACTGGACTTCTGGTCGGCTCCACAATTGATAGGGCTTTCAGTTAGTTCAGGTAGAGGAAAAAAGATGCCGCACTAGGAGGAGACTCTATGGTGCGGGAACCAGACCGGACTTCCAGCCGGCAGAGGAAAAAGGATGCCACACTAGGAGGAGACTCTATGATGGGGGAACTGGACTTCCGGTCGGCTCCACAATTGAATGGGAGGGGGGCTTCCTGTTAGGACCTTTGTGGCTCTTTGAGTGTTTAAGGTTGCCGACCCCTGGCTTAGGAGGAAGTTACTTTCCTGCCTTCTAAGCAGTCATCTCAAAGGGCACCAAGTGAAGGACCAGATTTCAAGAAAATCAGTAACCACTTCCCCCCTCCCCCCCCCAATTTATTCAACTTGGGTGTAGGCATCCAAAACACGTCCAGCTAACCAATGAATTACATACACTAACAGAGTTAGAAGGGACCTTGGAGGTCTTAGAGTCCAACCCCCTGCTCCAGGAGAAGAACCTATACCATTTCAGACAAATGGCTGTCCAACCTCTTCTTCAAAGCCTCCAGTGATGGAGCAACCACAACTTCTGGAGACAAGCTGTTCCACTGATCGATTGTTTTCACCGTTAGGAAGTTTCTCCTTAGTTCTAGGTTGCTTCTCTCCTTGATTAGTTTCCATCCGTCGCTTCTTCAGGTGCTATGGAAAACAGATTGACCCCCCCTCATTTTTATGGCAGCCCCTCAAGTATTGGAAGACTGCTATCATAACTCCTCCAGTTCTTCTTTTCACTACCTAATACCTACCACAATTCTTCATATGTTCACCCCCCCTCCGGCTGCTGTAGGTAACCCTGGGATATAGCCTTGAGAGAGATAAGCATGGAATGTGTATCTGTCTTTGGCTGCCGTGCCGTTTTGCTGGTTTCCCATACCCCCCCACCCCCACCCCCAGCCTATGGCAACTCAAGAGCAGACCAGGGATGCTTTGCGAGTTGACATTAGCCTCCAGACCCATAATCATCTTTTTTTTTTTTTGCTCTTTTCCGCACTCTTTCCAGAGTCTGTATCTTTTTTTATATTGTGTTGATCAAAACTGTAGTACAGTGGACTAAAGCACTGTTATTAACAACTGCTGCTTGCAATTACTGCAAGTTCAAATCTCACCAGGCTCAAGGTTGACTCAGCCTTCCATCCTTTCAAAGGTAGGTAAAATGAGGACCCAGATTGTGGGGGCAATAAGCTGACTTTGTATAAATATACAAAAGTATGAAGGCTATTGCTTAACGCATTGTAAGCCGCCCTGAGTCTCCGGAGAAGGGCGGCATATAAATTAAAGCAAAAAAATAAATAAAACAAAACTGGGCACCGTATTCCAAGAGAGGTCTCATCTGCAGCACCTTTCAGATTAGAGCAAATCTCTCTCTCTCTCTCTCTCTCTCTCCCCCCCCCCCCAAAGTTCAGGATCTGGTTTTTCATTTAGTGGGATGGAAAAGTATTTTGTCTGGAAGATAGGATCAGAAGGTTTTGTCTGGATCAGCCCTGGATGGAGAATTTCCATCCCTGCTGGAAAACTCCTGATGCCGTTGGATTGAGAAAACGGCACACGTTCCATGGAACCTGAAGAGGAATCCTATCAGGGCCACCAAGCTGGCAAGGAAAGAGGACCTCTCTTCCAAGCTCAGTCTGACCCCGTCCATCTGTCTTCCAGAACAGCTGTTTGATTCTGAGGCTACCTCCGTCCGTCCCCCCCCTTTCCTGTTCCCCAGCATCTTTGCAGCTGGATCTGGCCAGCTATTCTCATTCCTGGTTAATGAGAAACTCCTGGACTTTGTCTCTGGGATTGTCCTCCCAGGCAGCAAACGTGACTTTGCAAAGCTGCAGGAGAGAGAAAGGGAGCTGAAGGGACTGAAGCCACCCAACGACAGCAGTGCCTTAGCCTCCCCCAGCTTCATCTGGACACCCCCTGGTCAGGGCTGAGTTGGGAGCAGGGGTGGGTTCTATTTTTTTTTTACTACCGGTTCTGCGGGCGTGGCTTATTTTGTGGGTGTGGCTCGGAGGTCATGTGACTAGGTGGGCGTGGCTAGCTGGTCAGAGTCATTTCTGGAAGGCCCTCGCACTTACGACCAGTCCTCGCACTTACGACCCGACTCATTTGTTTGCTTTTAACACTGATCAGCTGTAGGGCGGCCCTTTGAAGCCCCGCGGCAAGAGTTTAAACAGTTTTTTTTTCCCCTCTAGTCATCAGCTGGGACTCAGGAGGCAGCAATAGATTGGGGGTGAGGCCAAATAAAAGGTAAGAATAACGTGGTGGGGTGGGGGGTGTGGGAGGGCGCTTGGGGGGAGAACCGGTTCGGTGACGTCATATCGTCACCGCTACCGGCTCGGCCGAACCGGACCGAACCGGGAGGAACCCACCACTGGTTCGGAGGTCCTGGGAGAAGATGGTGACAGTTTCATGGGAAAGGGCAACCTCAACCTTAGGGATGTTCTATCAAGACGACACTTGGAATATTGCCTCCAGTTTTGGTTGCAACCATACGGAAAAAAAGATGTTGAGACTTTTTTAGAAAGAGTGCAAAGAAGAGCAACAAAGATGATAGCATAGAAAGGGGACGGATGCCACCCATGTGGTTCTAGTTCGATTCCAATATTTGAGGGGCTGCCCCAAAGAAGAAGGAGTCAAGCTATTCTCCAAAGCACCTGAAGGCAGGACAAGAAGCAACGGGTGGAAACTAATCAAGGAGAGAAGCAACTTAGAACTAAGGAGGAATTTCCTGGCAGTTAGAACAATTAACCAATGGCAGGACTTGCCTCCAGAAGTTACAGAGAGTTGGAAGGGACCTTGTAGGTCATGTAGTCCAACCCCCTGCCCAAGCAGGAGATCCTACACCATTTTTGACAATGACAATCTAGTCTCTTCTTGAAAGCCTCCAGTGATGAAGCTCCCACAACTTCCAAAGGCAACTTCTGTTCCATCAGTTGATTGTTCTCACCATCAGGAAATTCCACCTTATTTCCAGGTTGAATCTCTCCTTGATCAGTTTCCATCCATGATTCCTTGTCTGGCCTTCAGGTGCCTTGGAAAATAGTTTGACCCCCTCCTCTCTGTAGCAGCCCCTCAAATATTGGAAGACTGCTCTCCTGTCCCTCCTGGTCCTTCTCTTCACTAGACTATCCAGGCCCAGTTCCTGCAACCGTTCATCGTATATTTTAGTTGAGATTTTTAAGAAGAGATTGGACAACCACTTCTCTGAAATGGTATAACCTCGTGATGGGAAACCTATGGCACACGTGCCCTCTCTGCTGGCACGTAAGCCGTTGCCCAGCTCAGCTCCATCGTGCATGCTTGCATGCCTCCCGCCAGCCAGCTGGTTTTCGGGTCTCTGCCGCGCATGTGTGGGTGCTGGGTGCATGTGGGGGGGGTCACATGGGCATGCACCGGGGTGCATGCACATTGCATTATGGGTGTGTGCGTGCATGCACACATGCATACTTTCAGCATTCACTGCCGAAAAGGTTAGCCATCACTGGTATACCAAGAGCCTTGGTGGCGCAGCAGACTAAAGCGCTGTTAAGTAGCACCAGCTGCCTGCAATTACTGCGAGTTCGAATCTCACCAGGCTCAAGGTTGACTCAGCCTTCCATCCTTCCGAGGTAGGTAAAATGAGGACCCGGATTGTAGGGGCAATAAGCTGACTTTGTATAAAAAGGAACACTGCTTAGACGAAAGCCCTACTAAGCAGGTATATACAAAAGGATGAAGGCTATTGCTTAACGCATTGTAATCCGCCCTGAGTCTCCGGAGAAGGGCGGCATATAAATCGAACCCATAAATAAATAAATAAATAAATAAATAAATAAATAAATAAATAAATAAATAAATAAATAAATAAATAAATAAATAAATAAATAAATAAATATACGGTTTCCGCCTTAAGCAGGGGGTTGGGCTAGAAGACCTCCAGGGTTCCTTTCAACTGTGTTATTCTATCAGCCGGGGTTTTAAGATGGCTTCTGAGTTACCAAAGGAGGAACGTCCATTTTTGTTCTCTACGGAAAAACGGCCAAAGAACGAATACTGATTTGAGGCAGGCATATCTTGGGAAACCAGCAGAGAAAATTAGAACAGTTCATGCACTCCCCCGCTGTGTTATGAACCTTGGGAGAGGGAAGGAAAAAAAAAAAAATAACCAGAGAGAAAAATATTGTTGCAAAATGTTGTTATTCCTAGCTTTCGGCTCAGCGGGGTGGAGGGAGCAGATGGGGAGATCCTGGCTGCTGGTGCTTTCCTGCCCTGCCTTATATTTTGATCAGGCCCTGGATGGGAGACTTGGCACGCGGGCCGAGCGAATGGCAGCGAAGTGGCCTCCGGGCGCCAGCTCCGAACTGCCACATCAGCAGCAGCCGAGGCAGAAGCAGAGCGAGGGCCACGAGCCGCCAAGCTGGCCGGTGAGGAGTAATGGGGCAAGCGCGTGGTGCGCTGGCCAAGATCCAGGGCTCGTCCTCAGGGCTTCGGATGCAGAAGAGAAGAGGAGGCTGCTGTGGTTTGGGGTGGGGGGAGGGGAAACATCTGCCACAGCATCAGCATGTGCCCCTGGCAAATCCGAGAGATGGGCAGAGGTCCAAAGCCAGCCGAGAGGCGCAAGGACACCCCCGCTTGCCTCCCTGTTTGATTTGAGGTTGTTTGTGTGTCATCGCTACCCGGATCGGGTCTTGGAAGCGCTCGCTGGGCAGAGTGGATAACCTGGAGGAGGCGGGAGGGGTGGGGATGCGCTGGAGGGGGAAACGGGGACTCAGATCTGGGACCAGGCGGGGAAAGCAGAAGGTCCAGCTGGAAGTGAAGCAGAGGGAGGGCCGCCCACTCGCAGAAAACTTAACCCTGCCGAGCTCAGCCGAGAAGATCTGCAGAGCAACCTGGGCTGGAGTGGCTGGGGAGGGAAGGGAAGGGAAGGGAAGGGAAGGGAAGGGAAGGGAGGGAGGGAGGGAGGGAAGGAAGGAAGGGAGAGAAGGAAACTGGAAGGAAGGAAGGAAGGAGGAGGGAGGGAGGGAGGAAAAGAAGGGAGGGAGGAAGGAAGGAAGAAAGGAAGGAAGGAAAGAATGAAGGGAGGGAGGGAGGGAAGGAGGGAAAATGAAAGGAAGGAAGGAAGGAAGGAGGAGGAGGAGGGGGGAGGGAGGAAGGAAGGAAGGAAAAGAAGAGAGGAAGGAAGGAAGGAAGGAAGGAATGGAGGGAGGGAGGGAAGGGAGGGAGGGAAAATGAAAGGAAGGAAGGAGGGAGGGAGGGAGGCGGAGGGAGGAGGGAGAGAGGGAGGGAGGGAGGAAGGAAGGAAGGAAAAGAAGGGAGGAAGGGAGGAAGGAAGAAAGGAAGGAAGGAAGTAAAGAAGGAAGGAAGGAAAAGAAGGGAGGAAGGGAGGAAGGGGAGGGGAGGGAGGGAAAATGAAAGGAAGGAAGGAAGGAAGGAAGGAAGGAAGGAAGGAAGGAAGGAAGGAAGGAAGGAAGGAAGGAAAAGAAAATAGAAGGGAGGGAGGGACAGAGGGAGGGACGGAGGATTTCAATCATAGTCCTTGACTTACACCATTCATTTAGCGACTGTTCAAAGTTACAACACCAGCACTGAGACTAGTTACAGCCGGTCCTGAATCCTGGGAGACAAACGTCCCCTCTCCCCTCCCTTTTCAGTGACAGATGATGATTCCATCGTGGGCTGTTGCGCCTCTCAGATAAACATTGGGGCACAGATTAGATGCCGGTGCCAAAACGGTCAATCTGCAAATCACGAGCTCGTAGCCAAGACCAACCCAGGATGTCAACATCCATTTATAACCATTTTTTTCCCCTGAGCTAGCTCAGGGGAGATTACGGCTTCTTCGTGAGGGTTGCAATGGACGCGTTTCTGTTCTTGATCCCCGGCTGCAACGCCTCACTGCTTCTCCGTCTGGAAAAAGGGCTTTGCAACAAGCAACTGGTTGGATAGTTTGCAGGCTGCTGGGTTAGAAAAAGCAGTTTAAATATTTGCAAATTGTTTTCTCCTGGGAGAATTATTGGGGCCCCACCAAGAGCAAAAATAAACGGGAGATGAGCTGGCTCAAAGGTGAGAGTAGATTGTGAGTTGCTCATCGTGGTGGCCTTGATGTTTGTGTAACCAAGAGCCGGAAGGGAAATAATCCATCATTTCAGAGATTTTTGTTCCTAAACATGCTTAACTTAGCTGCTAAATTGATCCTTTCTTACCGGGTTCGCACCATAACTCAAGTCTGTTCACCCAGTAGATAGAGAGAATAACTTTACTGTTACTTTGAATCAGAGATGGGTTTCAGCCGGTTCTGACCAATTCTGGAGAACTGGTAGTGGAAATTTTGAGTAGTTCGGAGAACCGGTAGTGGAAATTTTGAGTAGTTCGGAGAACCGGTAGTGGAAATTTTGAGTAGTTCTGGAGAACCGATAGTGGAAATTTTGAGTAGTTCGGAGAACCGGTAGTGGAAATTTTGAGTAGTTCGGAGAACCGGTAGCGGATATTTTGAGTAGTTCTGGAGAACCGGTAGTGGAAATTTTGAGTAGTTCGGAGAACCGGTAGCGGAAATTTTGAGTAGTTCTGGAGAACTGGTAGTGGAAATTTTGAGTAGTTTGGAGAACCGGTAGTGGAAATTTTGAGTAGTTCTGGAGAACCGATAGTGGAAATTTTGAGTAGTTCGGAGAACCGGTAGTGGAAATTTTGAGTAGTTCGGAGAACCGGTAGTGGAAATTTTGAGTAGTTTGGAGAACCGGTAGCGGAAATTTTGAGTAGTTCTGGAGAACTGGTAGTGGAAATTTTGAGTAGTTCGGAGAACCGGTAGTGGAAATTTTGAGTAGTTCGGAGAACCGGTAGTAAAAGTTCTGACTGGCCCAGCCCCCATCTATTCTCTGCCTCCCAAGTCCCAGCTGATCGGGAGGAAATGGGGATTTTGCAGTAACCTTCCCCTGGAGTGGGAATGGAGATTTTACGGTATCCTTTCCCTGCCACACCCACCGAGCCGAGCCACACCCACCGAGCCACACCACACCCACAGAACCAGTAGTAAAAAATTTTGAATCCCATCACTGCTTGGAATGTACACTAATCGGCATGCATTAAAATGAAATCTTGTTGCAGAATGGAATGGAATGGAATGGAATGTATTCGTTGTAAGCACCAATTGTTTATTTTTATTAAACAAATTTATACAGACGTCCAACTCACACATCGCTGATTCTGGGTGGCTAACAACATTAAAAATGTAATGTATTATAATTATAATCCACCCCATAATAAAAACCCATAAAAAGCCTCACTCCCACCTTCCAGGGCAGCAATGATTGGCCCAAAGTCACCCTGCTGGCTTTTGTACCTAAAGCAGAACTAGAATTCACCATCTCCTGGTGATTGGCTCAAAGCCTAAGACAGAATTAGAAGTCACCGTCGCCTGGTGATTGGCCCAAAGTCACCCAGCTGGCTTTCATGCCTAAGGCAGAACTAGAATTCACCATCTCCTGGTGATTGGCTCAAAGCCTAAGGCAGAACTAGAAGTCACCGTCTCTTGGTGATTGGCCCAAAGTCACCCAGCTGGCTTTCATGGCTAAGGCAGAACTAGAATTCACCGTCTCCTGGTGATTGGCTCAAAGCCGAAGGCAGAACTAGAACTCACCGTCTCCTAGTGATTGGCTCAATGCCTAAGGCAGAACTAAAATTCACCGTCTCCTAGTGATTGGCTCAAAACCGACGGCAGAACTAGAATTCACCGTCTCCTAGTGATTGGCTCAAAGCCTAAGGCAGAACTAGAATTCACCGTTTCCTGGTGATTGGCTCAAAGCCGAAGGCAGAACTAGAATTCACCGTCTCCTAGTGATTGGCTGAAAACCGAAGGCAGAACTAGAATTCACCGTCTCCTAGTGATTGGCTCAAAGCCGAAGGCAGAACTAGAATTCACCGTCTCCTAGTGATTGGCTCAAAGCCTAAGGCACAACTAGAATTCACCGTTTCCTGGTGATTGGCTCAAAGCCGAAGGCAGAACTAGAACTCACCATCTCCTGGTGATTGGCTCAAAGCCGAAGGCAGAACTAGAATTCACCATCTCCTGGTGATTGATCCACAGTCACCCAGATGGCTTTCATGGCTAAAACAGGACTAGAACTCCCCATCTCCTGGTGATTGGCCCAAAGTCACCCAGCTGGCTTTCATGCCTAAACTGGCACTAGAACTCACCAACTCCTGGCTTCTAGCCTGGTGCCTTAACAACTAGACCAAACTAGCTAACTTCATGGATGGTGGCATTCAAAACTGCCATTGTGGCTCAAGGCACCCCCTTCACAGCTGGTTATAAATGTGTGATGTGTGATTTGGCTGGAATAACCAGAGCAAAACGCACTGTTTCTCTATTGCGTGTCATCTGCATTTTGGGTGACCCCCCCAAAAAAATGTATTTCCCCCCACCTCCTCTTGTTTTGCCCTCCCCGGCAGCCATGAAAGCATCTGCCACGGAGCCCATCTTGGTCTCCTAGAAGCTGGAAAGGCATTTACCTTGTTGGATGCCAGGACGAAGGAAAGCAGCCCCCTCCCTTCCAGTCACAACCGCATTGGCTGCTGCTAGTTGGATCCAGATGTTGAGATGGGGGGGGGACTCCCCCAAAACATAATACAGCAAGGAGATTCCGGGCCACATGTTCTCCAGCAAAGCAGCCATTGGACGCCATGCGCTATCTGTAGGTGGCCTGCTGAGAAGAGCCTGGGAAAAGCATGAAAGGAGACAATCTCAAGTTCTGGTTTTAATCATCCAGATACACACACAAGGCTGATAAGGTCTCCAAGGATACCATCCAGAGGGAGAAGAGAGTAGGGGGTGCTCAGTTGGGGGTGTTGCTCTGGAAGCCAGCTGAAATCTAGGAAATTTCATTTCAAGAGGAGAAAACTTGAGGTGGGCCGGAGTCAGAGCTGGGTTTCAGCAGGTTCTGAAGAACCGGCTGCAGAAATTTTGAGTAGTTCGGAGAACCAGTAGTAAAAATTCTGAGTGGCCCGGTCCCCATCTATTCTCTGCCTCCCGAGTCCCAGCTGATCGGGAGGAAACGGGGATTTTGCAGTAACCTTCCCCCGGAGTATGGAAGGAATGGAGATTTTGCAGTATCCTTCCCTTGCCACGCCCACCAAGCCATGCCACGCCCACCAAGCCACACCCACAGAACCGGTAGTAAAAAAAATTTGAAACCCACCACTGACTAGTAGCGGAAATTTTGAGTAGTTCGGAGAACCGGTAGTAAAAATTCTGACTGGCCCCGCCCCCATCTATTCTCTGCCTCCCGAGTCCCAGCTGATCGTGGTTGCCTTGATGTTTGTGTAACCGAGAGCCGGAAGGGAAATAATCCATCATTTCAGAAATTTTGTTCCTAAACATGCTTAACTTAGCTGCTAAATTGATCCTTTCTTACTGGGTTCGCACCATAACTCAAGTCTGTTCACCCAGTAGATAGAGAGAATAACTTCACTGTTACTTTGAATCAGAAGTGGGTTTCAGCAGGTTCTGACCAATTCTGGAGAACCGGTAGTGGAAATTTTGAGTAGTTCCGAGAACCGGTAGTAAAAATTCTGACTGGCCCCGCCCCCATCTACTCTCTGCCTCCCGAGTCCCAGCTGATCGGGAGGAAATGGGGATTTTGCAGTAACCTTCCACTGGAGTGGGGAAGGAATGGAGATTTTACAGTATCCTTCCCCTGCCATGCCCACCAAGCCACGCCCACAGAACTGGTAGTAAAAAAAATTTGGATTTCACCACTGATCTCAACCCAGCACCAAAAGTCAGATTAAGGCCATTCTAGATGGTCGCGAGAGCAGAGCCCATCACCCAACCAGCATTCTGGTTTGAGAGGAATACTATCAAACCTTCTATCAAATGCTAACCAAGTTTGAAAAGGGTGTCAAGGAACAAGGTCGTTTGGGCTCCCAGAAGCATCCCTCTTCCTGTTCTCTGCAGTAAGCAGGATTTGTCCCTCAAGCACTTCTTGGAAGCAGCGAGAGAAATCTCAAGCTGAAAGCTCATTCCTCTTAGCCCTGATGATGTGACCTAGTTGGGTCAGGAAACGTCTGCAAAAAAACACAACAACAATCAAGCAGGGCGTGAAATGCTCCTGGTTGGGACCGGATCGCCCGATCCGGTAGTGATGGCGGCGGGTGGTTCGGATAACCAGTAGCAAAAATCCCTGCACCCCCCCCCACCCTCCACCATGCTCAGCTGAGTCGCAGGATCATCAGAGGCTTTTTTTTTGTTTTTACTTTTAAAAGCATTTTTTCTACAACCTCTTCCGACGAAAAAATGCTTTTAAAAGTTAAAAAAAAAAGCCTCTGATGTTCGCTCAGCTGGGATCGTCAAAGGCTTTTAAAAGCATTTTTTCTTACAACCTGGAAGAGGTTGTAAAAAAAATGCTTTCAAAAGGCTCTGACGATCCCAGCTGAGTTGCCTGATCGGCAGAGAGGCATTTAAAAGAAAAAAAAGCCTCTGCCGATCAGGCAACTCAGCTGGGATCGTCAGAGGCATTTAAAAGAAAAAAAAAGCCTCTGCCGATCAGGCAACTCAGCTGGGATCGTCAGAGGCATTTAAAAGAAAAAAAAGCCTCTGCCGATCAGGCAACTCAGCTTGGATCGTCAGAGGCATTTAAAAGAAAAAAAAGCCTCTGCCGATCAGGCAACTCAGCTGGGATCGTCAGAGGCATTTAAAAGAAAAAAAAGCCTCTGCCGATCAGGCAACTCAGCTGGGATCGTCAGAGGCATTTAAAAGAAAAAAAAGCCTCTGCCGATCAGGCAACTCAGCTGGGATCGTCAGAGGCGTTTAAAAGAAAAAAGCCTCTGCCCATCAGGCAACTCAGCTGGGATTGTCAGAGCCTTTTGAAAGCATTTTTTTACACATGTAGAAAAATGTAGAAAATGTAGAAAAAATGGTTTTAAAAGTAAAAAAAAAAAAATTGGCCACCCCCACACACACCAAGCCACGCCCACAGAATCATAGTAACAAATTTTAGATTTCACCAGTGCCCCTTGCTCCCGCAGGAGACCTATATTAGGGATTCGAACTGCCAACTTTTCTGATCCACAAGCTCAGCGTCTTAGCCACCGAGCCACCTAGCCAGGTCTCCAAGACAAACCAACGGCTTCCCCATTGGGAGCATCCGCCCCCCCATCCAAATTGGGGACAATTCAACCAGGGGCTTTTCCTAGTTCACCTCACTCCTTTTTCTTTCTTTTTCTTTTTTTTTCCCGGGAGCCAAACTGGTCCTAAGTTGAAGTTTTGTCAACTTCTGTTTCTTACGGTTCCCGGAGAAACAAACGGACCCCCGCCTCTCTCTCTCTCCTGCTTCCGGTTAGCCAGCGGGAATCCCACTCCCCACTAAAAAAAAAAAGAAGGGAGCAACAGACCCAGAATGGCTTGAATGAAAGAGAAAGGGATCTCTTCTTCCTTCCTCGAAACTGGGGGGTGGGGGGCGTCCACGCTCCGCCCGTTTCCTACAGTTCACACCACCGCCCCTCCCCTCCCCATCCTTTCCCCACCCACCCACCCACCCACCCACCCCAACTTTTCCAGCCACGCAGGCTGGCAAGACAAAAAACCGGGACGCAGAGCGCCTGGTGCCTGGTGAAAGCAAGCCCACCCTGCCCAAAAAAAAAAAGAAAAGACCCCCACCCCAAGCTCCACGCAGGCTGAGCGCCACGTGGGAAGCCCCCCTCCCCTCCCCACCCCTCCCTTTCCAACTCTGCTCTCCCCTCCTCTCCCAAGAGGCGAGGGCGGGTATTCTCTCCAGCTCCGGGGCGACCCCCTTGCAGCTCCCACCTCTCTCCGACCCAGCCGAGGGTCGCCTACTGTTTTAAGGGCTGCGCTCCTTAAAGGGAGAAGCGGGGAAAGGGGGCCAGGGGCGTCCCTAGAAGGGGACCGGAGAGGGGGGGAGCCCCGCAGCTGGGAGCCGAAGGAGGCGGGTCTCCTCCGCAGCCCGGGCGGGTCCCCAGAGCGGCCCGCCTTCCCTCCTGCCCAGTCCCGCCGGCAAGCCAGAAACTTTGGGAAAAGTTTTTTTTTTCCCCTCCCCTCTAAGCTGCGGCGGCCGGAGGAGCAGCGTTCGAGTCCCGTCCTCTGGCTGCCCAGAGCCGCCTTGTTGTGAGCTCCGGCCGGGGATGCTCTCTCGGGTCGGCGGCGGGGAGGGTCGGCTGGTCGCCCCGTTCCTCTGCTGGCTGCTGCTGGGGCTGAGCGGGGCGGCGGGGGCGCCGACGGAGCTGCGGGTTCGAGTGCGGCTCCCCGACGGGCAGGTGACGGAGGAGAGCCTGCAGGCGGACAGCGGCGCCGACAGCGTCAGCCTGGAGCTCCGCAAGAGCGACGGGACCCTCGTCACCCTGGCTGCCGACTTCAAGCAGGTAAACAGCAACGGAGTTGGAAGGGTCCTCCTCGGAGGTCATCTAGTCCACCCCGCTGCTCACGGTATACTAGGGATTCGAACTCAGCGTCTTAGCCACTGAGCCACCTAGGAAAGGCAAGGGGCGGGGGTTGGGAAAGGGGGGGGCTGGAGGGGGGGTCCCAGACGCCCTGGGGGGGGAGGGAGAGGGAGGAATTGGAGGGGTCCCATTCAAGAAACGGGCGGGGAGCCAGCGGGAAGAAGTGGGGTTACCTCCCCTTCCTCTGAGCCTCTCCCCGTGGCGAGGAAGCCTTTTACTCCCCGGTAAAGGGGAAAAATAAAGCTGCTTGGTTCAGTTTTAGCTTTTCATCCAGGAAGAGGGATCCGGGCGGGGTTATTTTCTCCTCCTGCGTGCGATGCTCCTAACAACCCTGCGAGGTAGGCTTAGGCTGAAAAGAGACTAGCTTGGCTGCAAAGCACCCCGGCCGGGACTAAAAGGTGGTTTCTTCTTCCGTTTGGGCTTTGGGGGTGTGTATGGGGGGGGTCAGAGAGACAAGAGACAGTAACAGAGTTGGAAGGGACTTTAGAGGTCATCTAGTCCAACCCTCTGCTCACACAGGAGACCAGTACTAGGGATTCGAACCGCCGAACTGCCGACAAGCTTTCTGATCGACGAGCTCAGCTTGGGTCTCTCGACTTCGCCCCAGGAACGATAAACCCTGAATTTGCCAGGTTGTGGGAAGGCAACTCGCGCCAGTTGGGTTTGAGTCCCCGCGATGCAGCTTGTGTAGAGTCTGGGAAAGAGGAATCTTGAAAGGCTGGGATCCCGGATGGCTCGTTTTTTGCACAAATGGGGACTTCCAGACGTGGAAGAGGAAGAGTGGGGGGTGGGGGAGAGAAGTGGGGCGGGGAGGGCCTTTCCTTCAAGAAAAGCGAGGTTGCTCTGATGTTCTTCCCACGTTTGGCATCAAAAGAGCCGCTGGAACTTTGCAAATTGTCTCTCTTTCCAGGCTGAGCCGTTTTTTTTTAATCTTCCCATTTTCCCCCTGTTCTCATGCTTCCTTTGCCACACCATCCCCGTTGAGAAAACTCAACTGGCTGACAGGGAGATTCCATCCTCCTCCTCCTCCTCCTCCTCCTCTCCTCCTCCTCCCCCCCAGCCTCCAGGCTTCTTCCAAAATTGCATCTTCGACTTTCAGATCTGCTTAGATCACAGCATTTTTCTCCCCTTTGCAGTCGGCTTCACAAGCAAAACTTCAAAAGTTTCATTTTAAAAATGAAATATTTTTTTAAAAAAAAAAAACCCTCTGCATGGCTCCCATATCTTGTGTTCTCTTTAAAAAAGTTGGGACATCAGACAGTTTAGGACATGGGAGTCGCCTGGAGGTATATCTGCCTAATTAACTTGAGTCACATGTTGCAGTAACCGCAACCAGAAGCCAAGATAGCTGGGCTGGACTCTGGGAATCGGGAAAACCATAAACCACTCTTGGGCAATAGGCTTATGCAGCCCAACCCCAAATCTGCATGCTTCTTCTGGTTCCTTCAGTTCAAGGGGGTCAAGTTCCCAGAAGCCTCCCTTGTCAGTTATGGGGCTAGCCCTCAAGTAATGGGATTCAGCCGGTTCGCTCCACTCCGGGAGAACCGGTTGTTAACCTTCTGAGCAGTTTGGTGAACTGGTTGTTGGAAGAAATCATTAGGGTAAGAGAACCGGTTGTTAAATTATTTGAGTCCCACCACTGCCTCTACTGTAGATCTTGGTGGAACAGAAGTTGCCTTCAGAAGTTGTGGGAGCTCCATCACTGGAAGCTTTTGAGTAGAGACTGGACTGCCCTCTGTCAGAAATGGTGTAGGGTCTCCTGCCTGGGTGATGCAGGTTGGACTAGATGACCTACGAGGTCCCTTCCTGAAGTCTGTTCATCTGAACTCCTCATAAGGAATCACATGGTTGGTTTCTCTTCCTCTTTTCCTTGTTCTTCAGTCTCGCATGAAAACGTCCTGTAGTAACTCTTTAAGCACTGAGTTGTTCCCTTTACTTTTTTTATGGCCTTAACCTCTGGCCAGAAGTTGATTTGCGACGAAGGACAAAGTGCCTGAGGACACACCCATTAAGGCGAAAGTGAGTTCGGATACGACATTTGGGGTTCCGTTTTTGGACTTAACCAGGAGGTGACTTCTGTCTTTTAGAGCCAAGAACAAAGGTCCTTGTGGGAGGAGGAGGTTGGAGGAAGATCCTGGTGAGATCTTACTAAGTAGCAAAATGTGGAGAAATTACTATTCAGGAAGAATTTGTGTCAGGGCAAACTTTGATGTGCCCTGGCCTCTACCCTTCCCCTTCCCCTCCCACGCACTTTCTCTTTCTTTACAGAAGGGGGGAGGGGTCTTGAGAAAGTTTTTCTCATTTTTTTGTTACCTGCAAAGCAACTTCTAAAAGAGGAGAGGGAGGGAGGGAGGGAGGAGTGAGTGAGTGAGTAAGAAAGGAAGGAAGGAAGGAAAATGGAAGGAAGAAAAAATGAAAAGAAGGAAGGAAGGAAAGAAGGGAGGGAGGGAGGGAGGGAGGGAGGGAGGAAGGAAGGAAGGAAGGAAGGAAGGAAGGAAGGAAGGAAGGAAGGAAAATGGAAAGAAGGAAGGAAGGAAAATGGAAGAAAATGGAAGGAAGGAAGGAAGGAAAGAAGGAAGGAAGGAAAATGGAAGAAAATGGAAGGAAGGAAGGAAGGAAGGAAAATGGAAGGAAGGAAGGAAGGAAGGAAGGAAGGAAGGAAGGAGGGAAGGAAAGAAAATGGAAGGAAGAAAAAATGGAAAGAAGGAAGGAAGGAAAAAAGAGGAAGAAAGCAAGGAAGGAAAATGGAAAGAAGGAAGGAAGGAAAATGGAAGAAAAATGGAAGGAAGGAAAGAAGGAAAATAGAAGGAAGAAAAAATGAAAAGAAGGAAGGAAAGAAAGGAGGAAGGAAGGAAGGAAAGGAAGGAAGGAAGGAAGGAAGGAAAATGGAAAGAAGGAAGGAAGGAAAATGGAAGAAAATGGAAGGAAGGAAGGAAGGAAGGAAGGAAGGAAGGAAGGAAGAAAAATGGAAGGAAGGAAGGAAGGAAAAAAGGAGGAAGAAAGCAAGGAAGGAAAATGGAAAGAAGGAAGGAAGGAAAATGGAAGAAAAATGGAAGGAAGGAAGGAAGGAAGGAAAATGGAAGGAAGAAAAAATGGAAGGAAGGAAGGAAGGACCCAATTCTTGATGAGGCAATCTTGAGAAAAACTCATATTCCATTTGCACCTCCTGTGATGCACTATGAACACTGGAGAAGAATTTAGGTGACGGTTCATCCCTCATCCTCCACCATACCCAGGGATTAATCTATAAGAGGACAGGTACCAAAGTAACCCAAAAGCAGCTAGTCCCTATGACTGCAGAGCCAATTAGGATAAAGACTAAATCAAAAATATGAAGTCTAGCCTAAATTGGTCATTGGAAGAGGAGAACCTTGCTAGTCTATGGTGCAGACAAATCAGACCCTTTTCTGACCGTGTTATTAAAGGGTATAAAGGTAAACGTTCCCCTCGCACATATGTGCTACTCATTCCTGACTCTAGGGGGCGGTGCTCATCTCCGTTTCAAAGCCGAAGAGCCAGCGCTGTCCGAAGACGTCTCCGTGGTCATGTGGCCGGCATGACTCAACGCCAAAGGCGCACGGAACGCTGTTCCCTTCCCACCAAAGGTGGTCCCTATTTTTCTACTTGCATTTTTTTTAAGTGCTTTCGAACTGCTAGGTTGGCAGAAGCTGGGACAAGTCACGGGAGCTCACCCCATCACACGGCACTAGGGATTCGAACCTCTGAACTGCCGACCTTTCGATCGACAAGCTCAGCGTCTTAGCCACTGAGCCACTACCTCCCCGTTAAAGAGTATAAGCTGCCCCTTAATACACAAAGGTATTACCATGTGTTGTATTTCCATTCGCTCCATCTCTAGCATGTCCATCCAAGCTAGGAATTCTGGGATTTGAAGTCCAAGCTATCTAGAAGACACTCTTCTTGAGACAGGCTATTGTGGGTATAAATTATATTCTTCCCAAACTGCCCCAGAGAGCATGGCCAAATCAGAGATGGAATGCGTCTTCTGAAGATCTGGTGACCACAATGGATTTCCCCGACTTCTATAAGGCCTTTATTCAAGCAGGAGCAAACCACCCCAAATCTTGACTTTCAGCAGAGAGACCAAAGAGGGGAAGGGCGCCTTTGGGAAGAACTGGAGAAGTTGTAGCCTTTCCAGATGTTTCATATTTCCATTCCTGACCCTCCCCCCCCAGTTTGCACACACAACTGTCTTGAATTCCACAGCACGGATGCGCCAGCTTCGAAGCGCTATTGATTTTGGGACTGACGCATCCTAGGAATCATCCGGGAAAGCAACTCGGGGCTGAGGAATACCTACAGAAATCCCGCAAGGTGATGAGAAGAATGTGGAGCCGACGGGAAGAAGGTCTTTGAAGCATAGAAAACCCTCTTTTCTAACATTGTTAAACCATGTTAAGGACTGAGTGCGTCTTAACCACGATTCTCACGATGTTGAGAATCAGCTGCCCCATGACGAATCATTAATTACTTCAGTATTATCGTTTTTTTCTCCTCCTCCTCCTCCTCCTCCCTTTCCTGGAAGAGGTGATAAGAATATTTTTTTAAAAAAAAGGCCCTTTTCAAGAGAGCCATGCAGATATAGAACATTTTCCCAGTTAATCTGCTCTTTGAAACACAAAGAGAGAGAGACGGTTGGAAAATACAACGATCAGTTAGCAATTCTTATCTCTGTCCCTAAAGCCCTGTTTATTTGCTCACTGCACGCAGACGGGGGACTGTAAGCGGTTAATTCTCTTACTTAAGTCATGGGAAAGCTGTAGTAGAAGGACTGGCTCTTAACGGAAAAGAATAAAATTTTTGCTTTTGGAAAAATTCTACACCCAACTTCCAGGTTAAAAACACCTGAAGCCGCTTCCCGACTGGTCAGGATTGAGCTGAGCTGAATTCCCTGACCTTGTGCTAGGCAGATGTGATGAGACTACAATGCCTGTGGTTCCCAGCCAGCAATCCAGGCTGGGGTAACCAGTCCTTTGATTAGCATTATGCACACAGACAGACAGACAAAGAGGCACCCTTCCTTGAAAAGAGAGGTAGATAAAGGGTGTCACCTGGAAAGGTGAGTTCTGGTCTTGCCTTTAGGCATGAAAGCCAGCTAGGTGACTTTGGGACAATCGCCTGGGGTTTGGGAGTTCTAGTTTTACTTTAGGCATGAAAGCCAGCTAGGTGACTTTGGGCCAATCGCCAGGAGACAGTGAGTTCTAGTCCTGTCTTAGTCATAAAAGCTAGTTAGGTGACTTTGGGCCAATCACCAGGAGACAGTGAGTTCTAGTCCTGTCTTAGACATGAAAGCCAACTGGGTGATTTTGGGCCGCTCACCAGGAGACAGTGAGTTCTAGTCCTGTCTTAGTCATGAAAGCTAGCTAGGTGACTTTGGGCCAGTCACCAGGAGACAGTGAGTTCTAGTCCTGTCTTAGACATGAAAGCTAGTTAGGTGACTTTGGGCCAATCACCAGGAGACAGTGAATTCTAGTCCTGTCTTAGACATGAAAGCCAACTGGGTGACTTTGGGCCAATCGCCCGGAGATGATGAGACAGTGAGTTCTAGTCCTACGTTAGGTGTGAAAGGCAACTCAGCCCAACCTACCTCACAGGATTATTGTTGTGGGGAAAATAGGAGGGAATTGTGTATGCTCACCACCTTGAGTTACTTATAAAGCAATAAAGACAGGATTAAAATCCAATAAATAAATAATACATTTCCCAACTCCATGAAATGAGGAAGGCCGGTGGATTGTTAGGTAGAAGTTTGCTCTTTTTATGGGGGTGGGTGGTCGGGGGTCGATCTGAGTCAAAGCAGGGAAAGTGAAAGAATGTCTGAAAACATCCTGAGATTTTCGGTCTCTGTTTACATTGCGTTGGGCTCGCACTTCTCCATTCATCTGGAGGAGAGAGAGACAACCCCCCCCTCCCCTTAATACACCCCAGCTGAAGTGCCGGGAAATGTAGAAACTGTCTCTTGAGTGGTAGTTAAAATTCCAAAGCACGGGGTCACACTTTCCTGCATTTTTTTAGCCTAAGGCCTCCGCTGGGATTAATCTTTGTGCAACGTGCAACAGTTTGTTTGTTTGTTTTTTTATTGAAAAGTTTTATGAAAAATACAAACATTTTCACCCACCCCACCCTTCCCCCCTCAACCCCACCCTCCCCTTCCCACCCTCCCTCCCCCCACCCCCCTCCCTAGACTTCCCAGAATGAGCACAGGGTATAGCATTCACAAACCAAAAACTAAAATGTGCTAACAAATTATTACATTTCATATTCTCCCTAGGTCCTTAACTCCTTATAACTCAGAAAAAACAAACACAAACTACTTAATATTATTTCATTCATAAGCTATATGAATCTTCTTATTCGGATACTTCTTCTGTATGTATGTAATCGATCCATTTTCTCCATTCCAATATATAGCTCTCATTTGAATGGTCTTTAAGGTATGATGAAATTTTTGCCATTTCTGCCAAATGCACAACTTTTAATGTCCATTAACGCGCAACAGTTTGGATGGTTCTACACAACACTGCAGATATAAAGCCTTAGTAAGACCACACCTAGAGTACTGCATCCAGTTTTGGTCACCACACTAGAAAAAAGATGTTGAGACTCTAGAAAGAGTGCAGAGGAGAGCAACCAGGATGATGAGGGGACTGGAGGCTAAAACATACGATGAACGGTTGCAGGAACTGGGCATGGCTAGTCTAGTGAAGAGAAGGACCAGGGGAGACAGGAGACCATCTTCCAATATTTGAGGGGCTGCCACACAGAGGAAGGGGGTCAAGCTATTTTCCAAAGCAACCAGACAAGGAATAATGGATGGAAACTGACCAAGGAGAGATTCAACCTGGAAATAAGGAGGAATTTCCTGACGGTGAGAACAATCAACCAGTAGAACAGAAGTTGCCTTCAGAAGTTGTGAGAGCTTCATCACTGGAGGCTTTCAAGAAGAGACTGAACTGCCATGTTAGAAATGGTGTAGGGTCTCCTGCTTGGACTAGATGATCTACAAGGTCCCTTCCAATTCTGTTATTCTGTATATTATCCAAGGTGCCTTGAAAGGACCCCCCTAAAATACTATCCCGTAAGAAGGTGGAATGAGGTTTGTTACAGGGATAACTGCCCTTTCTCCAAATGGTTTGACTTCAGGTGTAGGAATTCCCAGTTGGCACGGGATTTTAACCACGTCCGCTGGCAATACCAGTGATAGGCATCAGGATGCTTGAAGATACCATTTAGACAAGAGTGACGAGCATAAAGGGCTTTGAACACCCGGGATGTGGTTGCGGAAAACATCCACTCCTTTCAACAAGTCAGGGTTAAAAACAAGCCAGAGCTTAGTCTAAGGGTGTGGAATGACAGGATGCTGTCAAATATTGTGTTTAGTTATTCGAGGAACTTTCTGCTGCCTTCGACTTACTATCGGTCCTTCAGCAATTGTTACAACAGCATTGAAGAAAAAGACTTACGACTGTTCCTCTTACTTACGAGCATTGCAGCATTCCCGTGATGACGGGATCAAAATTCAGGTGGCTTGGCATCCCCGATTCTTTAGGCCCAGTGGGCACCCACATCCATAACAAGGGTGGTTATTTATGGCCGGCTTCAACGGTGGAGCCCGCTTCATCGTTGAGAAGCTGCTGAGGACAGAAAGTGAAAGTGGAGTGGACTCGTCCACCCTCGAGTATCTCACGCCTGGGAACAGATTGTGGAGGTAGATTGGGCGAGTTTCCCGGAGACCTGTGGCTGGCGCTACTCGTTAAACACAAGCGGTTGTTCTTTGTTGAGTTAGGTGGGTGTAAACAGAACAGCAGCTTTTCACCGCTCAACTTCGGATGGCTGCTAAAAGGGAAGGTCCCTGCAGTGCTCCTTGGGTGGGGCAATCACACAGAAAGAGGGTAACAATGAATAAATCCATCTGATGGATTTGGGTTAGGGTTAGGGTCAGATGGATTTTGGATTTTGGATTTTAGATTTTGGATTTTAGATTTTGGATTTTAGATTTTGGATTTTAGATTTTATTCAGTAAAGAAAGAGTACAATCTAAAAAAATTTCTCTCTCTCTCTCTCTCTCTCTCTCTCTCTCCATCCATCCATCCATCCATCCATCCATCCATCTATCATCTATCTCTCTATATCTCTATCATCTATCTGTCTATCTCTCTATCCATCCATCCATCCATCCATCCATCCATCCATTCTCTACAGTATCTCTCTATATCTCTATCATCTATCTATCCATCCATCCATCCATCTATCCATCCATCCATCTATCATCTATCTCTCTATATCTCTATCATCTATCTGTCTATCTCTCTATCCATCCATCCATCCATCCATCCATCCATCCATCCATTCTCTACAGTATCTCTCTATATCTCTATCATCTATCTATCCATCCATCCATCCATCTATCCATCCATCCATCTATCATCTATCTCTCTATATCTCTACCATCTGTCTATCTTATCTATCTATGTATCCATCCATCCATCCATCCATCCATCATCTATATCTCTATATCTCTATCATCTATCTGTCTATCTCTCTATCCATCCATCCTCTACAGTATCTCTCTATATCTCTATCATCTATCTATCCATCCATCCATCCATCTATCCATCCATCCATCTATCATCTATCTCTCTATATCTCTACCATCTATCTGTCTATCTTATCTATCTATCCATCCATTCATCCATCCATCCATCCATCCATCTATCATCTATCTCTATATCTCTATCTATCTTTCTATCTATCCATCCATCCATCCATCCATCATCTAACATCTACCTATCTATCTATCCATCATCTATCTATCTATCTATCTATCTATCTATCTATCTATCTATCTATCTTTCTTTCTTTCTTTCTTTCTTTCTTTCTTTCTTTCTTTCTTTCTATCATCAGGGTTAGAATTAGGGTTAGGGTTAGAGCTGTGGTGGCACAGTGGTTAGATTGCAATACTGCAGGCTACTTCTGCTAACTGCCGGCTGCCTGCAGTTTAGCAGTTCGATCCTGACCAGCTCAAAGTTGACTCAGCCTTCCATCCTTCTGAGGTGGGTAAAATGAGGACACAGATTGTTCGGAGCAAATATGCTGACTCTGTAAACTGCTTAGAGAGGGCTGTAAAGCACTGTGAAGTGGTATATAAGTCTAAGTGCTATTGCTATCATCTATCTATCTATCTATCTATCTATCTATCTATCTATCTATCTATCTATCTATCTATCTATCTATCTATCTATCATCTACCCTGTTTCCCCCAAAATAAGACATCCCCTGATAATAAGCCCAATCGGGCTTTTGAGCACATGGCAATAAGGCCAAGTACTTATTTCAGGGTTCAAAAAAATATAAGACAGGGTCTTATTTTCGAGAAACACGGTATCTATCTATCTATCTATCTATCTATCTATCTATCTATCTATCTATCTATCTATCTCTATCCATCTTTCCATGTAAGTATTAATCAGGCCATTCCCTGCTTAACAGTTTCTGATATCAACCAGGTTTCTGTCCACCCCACTTCCCCCGGACAATCGCAGACTCCTCACCCCAAAGAATTGACAATACCAAGCCAGTTCCGTTTTTTTCAAAGACTTATTTTGACGTTCCCGAATTCCTGGCCTTTTCCCAAAAGATGGAGGCCTTCTAAACATTGTACTCGGAATGTACTCTGGACGTTGTAAGGCCGTCTCTCTCCGCAGGAATATCTCAGCCACGTTAAACATTAGCGAATTTATCACGAGGCTATTAAAGGCTGGGTTTCCTGTTGCCCTCTGCACTTTGGGGGGAAAAAATGTGGCTTTTGTTACCCTGCAGCGGCTCCGTGGAGAGCTTGCATTTTAATTAAGCACATCTTTCTGAAGAGGGGGAAACATGGAAAAAAAAAACCTTTGGGAAATGAGGTGTTCCAGGGAACCAGAAAGCCAAAGCAAAAACAAACAAACAAACAAAAAATGTTGCTTGTTGAAATTATGGTTCTATGGCAACTTTCATGCAAAACACCTCTACACAGAGGTCGGCTTCAAAAATTTTAGTAAGGGCTTCTCTGCCCGGTTGCTGGGTAGGCGTGGCCTAGTTGCCCTTCTGCACCACGATGGGGGGGAGGTGTTTTAACCCTCCCCAGGCTCCGGAGGCCCTCTGGAGGCCAGAAACAGGCCTTCCCGAATTTCCAGTAGCCCATTTTTCGCTCTCCCTGAGCCTCTGTGCATGCCCTGCACTTGCCTGCATCCAAAACAGGTTGTCAGACTTCGATGCTCTCTCGAAATAAATGAATTTCCAAACTGCCAATCTTTAAGGAAATCTTCTCTTTATTCGAGCACAGCAACCGGATCATGACTCGATGCGGACAAGACTGACCTTTTGCCCCCCAATCCCTCCCTTTCCGATCCCCAAATCTCTGCTTCTCATTGGCTATCTTCCAAGTCACTCTCCTGACTTCTTGTCTCGTCATTTCACAGGAATGTTCCCCCCCTCTTCATTTCCACGGAGACCAGGCTTCAAAGGGATTTAGCAGGCAAAAGTTCAGGGCTTATCTCCCTTTCTATGTCAGTGCTGAGGTGCTGACACAGGTCACGTGGGGAACCCTGGGAGGGGCAGGGTGGGGTGGGTGGGGCCAGCCAGGAGTGGGATTTGGGGGTTCTCCGAACAGCACAGAATTTTAGCTAGAGGTTCTCCCGAACCCCTGCGAACCCCCTGCCTAAAAGATAGTTGTCAATTTATAACCATTCATTTAGTGACCATTCAAAGTCACAGCAGCACTGAAAAAAGGGACTGATGACCAATCCTCATACTTATGACCATGTCCCCCCCCCCAGTCATATGATCAGAATTTGGGCGCTTGTTAACCAGCATGTATTTACGATGGTTGCAACAAACCAGGATTCTACGATCGTCATTTGTAACCTTTCCCGGTTGGCTTCTGACCACACAATTCAATGGGGTGGGGTGGAAGAGCTGGATTCACTTAACGATTAGGTGTAGGGTTTCCTGCCTAAGCAGGGGGTTGGTCTAGAAGACCTCCGAAGTCCCTACCAACTCTTGTTATTCTAAATTCTAAACTTAACAGCTGCAGCGAAAAGGTTGTAAAATTGGACACGGCTCCCTTAAGAGCTGCTTTGCTTAACGGTGGGAATTCTCGTTCCAGCTGTGATTGTTAAATCAAGGACTACCTATAATACGGCAGGGAATTTAATCTGCTTACTAAGTAGCCCTTAGGATGGAGTTGATTCCTCTTCTGCCCACGCGAAATACATTTTATTCTGTCTCTCTGAGACCTTGTACACGCCCACGCACCCTTTTGCAAGCATGTTCAAAATCTTTCTGACTTCATTCACCAAAATGCACACACATATATATACTGCTAAGTTGAAAAACCCAGAGGGTAAAAATTAGACACCCGTTGTGCAATCTTCCACTTGTTCTCATTCCTAACTTGCATAAACTGCTCTCTGTGGCCGAATCTGGATTCCCGCCGGATGCGAAGCCGTGAGCCGCTTAGTTCCGCGGTATCGATGGTTGTTTTTTCCCTCTCTGCAAACCAGTATCCTGTTTCCCTGAAAATAAGACCTATCCCGAAAATAAGCCCTAACATGCTTTTTCCGTTTGTGCCTAATATAAATTCTACCCCCTGCGTACAGGGACGCAGTGGCTCAGTGGCTAAGACGCTGAGCTTGTCGATCGAAAGGTCGGCAGTTCAGCGGTTCGAATCCCTAGTGCCGCATAACAGGGTGAGCTCCCGTTACTTGTCCCAGCTTCTGCCAACCTAACAGTTCGAAAGCACGTAAAAAAATGCAAGTAGAAAAATAGGGACCACCTTTGGTGGGAAGAGAACAGTGTTCCGTGCGCCTTTGGCGTTGAGTCATGCCGGCCACATGACCACGGAGACACCTTCGGACAGCGCTGGCTCTTCAGCTTTGAAACGGAGATGAGTACCGCCCCCTAGAGTCAGGAACAACTAGCACATATGTGCAAGGGGAACCTTTATCTTTAAGTGCTTAGTCAACAGTGTATTGCCTGGGTCAATTTACATATGCATAATAATAGTAAGAATAATATTATTTACATGTACATAGTGGCATTCTTCCAGCTTCTAATTTATACCTCTAATATCTAGAACAAATCCTATGTTAAGAAATATTTTGTGTCTTCTTTATCCTTTATCTTTAGCGTTAACCTATCCATTTCCACACAGTCTAATTTTTTTTTTTTAATTATATTCTCATCGGTAGGAGTTTCCTCATTTTCCCAGTGTTGTGCAAATACAATTCTCACTGCTGTCAAGACATGTAATCTTAGATATATTTTCCCTTTATCGTATTTTTTTTTTCCGGTAATATACCTTCCTTCTGGATTATTGTGATGCTCCTGGCCTCTCCCACACACACAGACACACACAAAGACACACATGTTCCACAAGATGCTAGCAGCCACCCACATGCAAAGAATTTCTCTGCAGCCTTCCTGTTTACTCCAGGACCAGCCCAGATGCCTGCAGCCTATAAATCTCTCCACACGCAGAGAAATCTGTAAATATTTAAAATTGGGTTGGTTGGCCATGCCGCATGGATCCCACCCCCCACTTTTGGCAGTGCAAAGAAAGCAGAGTCACAGTGGGTGGGAAAGGAGGCGTGTCCCATGGAGAGGGGAGGAAAAGGAGAACGTTATGTCCCTCATATATGTGAGGGATCCAAAAGGGACACATTTTATGGATCCTTCCTTGTCCTTTTAAGGCAAGAATAGTTTCAAGTAATCCTCAGGGACATTAGCGCCGGGTGGGAGAAGCAGATTGTCTTCTTCACTCTCTGCTCTTGGTCTTCTCGCGAGGATTGGAGGTTTAGAATAGCAGAGTGGGAAGGGCCCTTGGAGGTCTTCTAGTCCAACCCCCTGCTTAGGCAGGAAACCTTATTACCATTCCAGACAAACAGCTATCCAGTCTCTTCTTAAAAGCCTCCAGTGATGGAACGATCACCACTTCTGAAGGCAAGTTGTTCCATTGATTGATTGTTCTCACCGTTAGGAAGTTTCTCCTTAGTTCTAGGTTGCTTCTCTCCTTGCTTAGTTTCCACCCGTTGCTTCTTCTCCTGCCTTCAGGTGCTTTAGAGAATAGCTTGACTCCCTCTTCTTTGGGGCAGCTCCTGAGATATTGGAAGACTGCTCTCATGTCTCCCCTGGTCCTTCTTTTCATTAAACTAGCCATGCCCAGTTCCTGCAACCGTTCTTCATACGTTTTAGCCTCCAGTCCCCTAATCCTCTTCGTTGCTCTTCTCTGCACTCTTTCTAGATTTTTCAGGATTAAATTGCACCAGTTCATTTACAAGACATTAGCAAAGGGCTTTCCATGCCCTCTCTGGATCTCACTTTTGGTGGAACCTTCAACGACATCTTGAACATGGGAGAGACACCAGAAATATAGGAAACATGGGGTTTCCCTCTCCCCTTAAGTCCTCTTTGAAGGATTAATGAGGTGCTCTTGGATCAGACGGGACTCTTGACAGCTGTATGGGCAACGCTAATGGTTTCAGCCTGCTGGTGGGAGGTGCACACACATGCAGGGTGGAGTTGAGCTGGGTGATGGCCTGCGTGTCTGCAGAGAGGACTCTGGGTGCCATCGGTGGCACTCGTGCCATCGATTCACCGTCATGGCCCTACACCATTTCAGATTTCAGCGATAGGTCCATGCATCTCTCTTAGTGGTGGAGCAGTGTTTCTCCACCTTGACAATTTTGAGCTGCATGGACGTTAACTCCCAGAATTCCCCAGCCAGCGAAACACTTATCTACCTATTTCTTTCTTCCAAGTTTTTTTTTTTCAACTTCCCAAACTAACCAGGGTTTCCTGGTGAACTCCGATAAGGGGCCTTGGTAGTACAGTGGTCTAAAGCACCCTGTTATTAACACAGCTGCCTGCAATTTCTGCAGGTTCGAATCTCGCCAGGCTCAAGGTTGACTCAGCCTTCCATCTTTTCTAAGGTAGGTTAAATGAGGACCCAGTTTGTGGGGGCAATAAGCTGACTTTGTATAAATATACAAAAGGATGAAGGCTATTGCTTAGCGCATTGTAAGCCGCCCTGAGTCTCCGGAGAAGGGCGGCATATAAATCAAATTTTTTTTAAAAAAAAAAAAAAGTGCAAAAGAGCCACTGAGCTGAGCTTTTTAACATTCCAACAAATGCTTCCATTTATTCATTTTTATTTTTTTTTAGTGGCTGACTTCCTTATTTCCTTAGGTACTATGTGCGCCTAATTTTTTATACTTGTTTGCTTGGAAAGAAGCCTCTTTTGAGTGTGTCTGTGACTGTGACTTAATAAGGGACCACTTGTCCATCAGAAATACCCACTGGGGAGGAAGGGGGGAAGACATCCAATTATGATTTGATTGCATTCCCAATTGATCAATTATCAGCCTGGGACATCTGTCGGGAGGGGTGAGGACAAGCAAAGAAACTTCCCCCCCCCCTATATTGTACGTTCACTGCGCTTCATCCTTCCTGACACATGTCAGATGGAATTAGGTTGCTGCTGCGAATTCTTTCCAGGCGAAGGAACGGGAGGGTCAGTTGGAAAAGCCGGACTTTCGCTTCCAGGTTTGGGGTTGATGTGCCCATCCCAGCTAAAGAGCGGGCAAGCTTTGATTCCGAAACGTGCAATTAGGATTGCAGAATTACAACTCTGTGTAAAAAGAGGAGTGGTGTAGTTATTTGTCTATGTGTGCGCACCAAAGTTACAGTCTCTTGCAGGACATGACTTGCTAGTCGGAGTCTGGATTTTCACCGTCTCCTCTTCCTCCTCCTCCTCCTCCTTTCTGTAAACTCCCCTCCCTTCTAGCACTGATAATGATACCTAGTTGGGTCATGAAATGTCTACAAGGAAACCACCAAGCTCAGAGACCACCAAGGATCCCACATATCTCTTCTTCCTCTTCCTCTTCCTCCTCCTCCTCCTCCTCTCAACCCCACTCCCTTCTAGCACTGATAATATTACCAAGCTGGGTCATGAAACGTCTTCAAGGAAACCACCAACCTCAGAGAGCACCAAGGACCCTACAGATCTCCTCCTTCTCCTCTCAACCCCACTCCCTTCTAGCACTGATAATGTCACCAAGCTGGGTCATGAAACGTCTTCAAGGAAACCACCAACCTCAGGGAGCACCAAGGATCCTACAAATCTCCTCCTTCTCCTCTCAACCCCACTCCCTTCTAGCACTGATAATGTTACCAAGCTGGGTCATGAAACGTCTTCAAGGAACCCACCAACCTCAGGGAGCACCAAGGATCCTACAGATCTCCTCCTTCTCCTCTCAACCCCACTCCCTTCTAGCACTGATAATGTTACCAAGCTGGGTCATGAAACGTCTTCAAGGAACCCACCAAGGCTCAGAGAGCACCAAGGACCCCTTCACCTCAACCCCTGAGCTGCAAATATATATTTTTTTCTTTATTGTTTGCTAAACAAATGCTTTGGAAGTCAAGGACTGCCTGTAGATATCCTAGGAGGGTGGGGTGGAAAAGGCAGAGCGTAGCGTTGTCTGTTGAGCTTTGTTTCACTGCATCCAGGCCTCCCTTGCAATGCAGGCATGTGGTGTCTCCGGAGGACGTTCCCGGAGAAGATTGGCAGTCCCTGAATATGATTTCTCTCCCTTCCTGGAAATACCAGAGTTGAATAGAGGGCTAAGCTCCAAATTTCCACAGCGGTGTGTTAACGCAACGTTTCCTCCCTGAAGTCTTCCACCCACAGGGGACTTCAGGGGCCACCAGGTCTAGCAGGAAAGCACAGGTTGCCCGTACGACGTAGGGCCACAATTGAGCCCTACATTTATGTCGCTAAGTGAGACATTTGTTAGGTGAGTTTTGCTCCAGTTTGCCACCTTCCTTGCCACAATTGTTAAGGTGAGACACTGCAGTTAGCAACCTGGTTGTTAAGTGAATCTGTGGATTTTGCTTGTCAGAAGATTGCCAAAGTTGTACCTTCGAACGGTCACTAAGAGAACTGTCGTAAATCGAGGACTACCTGCAGAAACGGGACAAGGACGAGTTTTCCTCGAATGGAGAGACTGAGTGAAAAGTTGCAAGCGTAGGACTCGGTGGTTCATCCATGTTGCCTTTTTTTTTCAGCTTAGCTCGCCAGAGGAGCTTTGCGGATCTTTTGGGTGAGTGTGTCTCTTGGAAGCTCTTGGCCTCCCGCGTCTCTTCTTCAAGCCTGCCAGATCTCAGCTGCGAGGTGTCCAGATGTTTCCTCTTTTGTGTGGCTCCTCGGAGCGATTGACGGGAACGGAGGCAGTGACTCATCCCTGGGACACAAATGTCTGGAAGGGAGGAGGATTCATCTCCAGGAAGGGCTTAGTCAACATTGAGGAGGGTTTATTGATATATTTATTTATTTATTAGTTTGTCAAACATGTACAAAAGAGGTCTTCAAACTTGGCAGCTTTAAGACTTGTGGACTTCAACTCCCAGAATTCTCCAGCTGGCTGGAGAATTCTGGGAGTTGAAGTCCACAAGTCTTAAAGCTGCCAAGTTTGAAGACCTCTGATGTACAAGATAGCAGGTAGAAGGTCTACTAGATTCTGAATCACTGGCCTGGGACAAGTCAAGCGCCCGAGAGTCTGAATTTGTGAGGGACGCAACAGCTGAGAAAGGACGTGTCATCATAACACAACGCGAGGGCTTGTTGTCACGATGGGGCTCTCGTGGACATCGGAGGGAGCAGGGCTTCGTTCGCCTTTGAGATTTCTTTCTTGCCTTGCAGTCTGGCAAACCCAGAGCTGGAGGAAGAAACAGGAAAATTGAAGGGCTGACAGTTCCAGAGACTTTGCTTCGATTTAATTGGTGTTTGGGGGAAAAAAATTTATTTATTTATTTATTTTAAAAAATTAATGTTGTGACTTTGCATTGTGTTTGACGGTGTCTTTCAGGGTTGAGTGAGGAAGTCTAGGCAAGGGAAAATTACATTTACTTTTCTTTTCTTCCATCATAGTCCCTTCCTTCCTTCCTTCCTTCCTTGCTTCCTTCCTTCCTTCCTTCCTTCCTTCCTTCCTTCCTTAATCATTTATTCGTCCTTCCTTCCTTCCTCCTATCTATCAGCCCTTCTTTCTTTCTTTCTTTCTTTCTTTCTTTCTTTCTTTCTTTCTTTCCTTCCTTCCTTCCTTCCTTCCTTCCTTCCTTCCTCCTATTAATCATTTACCATTCCTTCCTTCCTTCTATCCATCAGCCTTCTTTCCTTCCTTCCATTAATCATTTATTCATCCTTCCTTCCTTCCTTCTATCTATCAGCCTTTCTTTCTTCCTTTTTCTTTCTTCCTTCCTTCCTTCCTCCTATTAATCATTTACTCTTCCTTCCTTCCTTCCTCCTATCCATCAGCCTTCTTTCTTTCTTTATTCCTTCCTTCCTCCTATTAATCATTTACCCTTCCTTCCTTCCTCCTATCCATCAGCCTTCTTTCTTTCTTTCTTTCTTTCTTTCTTTCTTTCTTTCTTTCTTTCTTTCTTTCTTTTTCTTTCTCTCTCTCTTCTCTCTCTTTCTTTCTTTCTTTCTTTCCTCCCTCCCTCCCTCCCTTCCTTTCATTTAGCAGTAACTTGTCCTGTTCATCTACCAGCTACTTCCTGCTACAGCTGCAGATAGACTCCTCTTGACCAGAAAGCCCAAAAGGAAGAAGCACCAGTTGCCAGCTTCCTCTTAGGCTCTCGTCAGATGCCAAGTTTGGCAAATGGGTTTCTGGGATAGGATCGCCACCTGGCATTTTTCCATGCTACGTAACGGTCCAGATTTCCACGCCGGCTTCTTCACTGCCACGATGGGAAGACCTTGAGGCGGGTCAAAGCGCTTAGCTTTCCTTGTCTCCTGAATCCAAAAACTTATCGGTGTGGTTTTTTGTTTTTTTTTCCCCTCTCGTAGGAGGTAAAGATCTTCCGAGCCCTGATCCTCGGGGAATTGGAACGGGGACAGAGCCAGTTCCAAGCTCTTTGCTTTGTCACCAGGTTGCATCGCAACGAAATCATTCCCAGCGAGTCCATGTCCAAACTACGACAGGTAAGAAGGTTGCATGAGTGTCGCAACTTGGCTGAGATTAATTTCCTTTTCAACCCCACAGTCTGCGTTCCTTGTTATTCTCTGGATCTCTTAGTCAGGTTTCCGCAGAAACAAAGATGTGTCAAGCTGTCTCCAGACCTGACTGTTTGTCATCATTTCCTTTTTTTTAAATTTATTTATTTATGACAAATCAGTCTGGTTATTCATATTTGTAAATGAGGAGGTATATAAGAATAGGGGCCCTCTGGTGGATCCCAAAGCAAATGTTTGACCGACGTGCATCTTTTTCCTTTTAGGAAAAAATGTTTTCAGTGGACGTTGGAAGTCCCTTTTATTATTCTTGTGATGTTTTAAATGCATCTTGTGCTTCCAGTGGTCACGAATCCTTCGGGAAGCCTCTCTCGCCTTCTGTGCGAAACTTCCTGGAATGACTTGGGTCGTCTTGCAAAGTTGCATCGTCCAACATTATCGGTACAGGGGGAAAAAAAAACAGCCTCTGTAAAAAGAGCCACCCTAGGAAGAGAGCATCTTATGGGTCATTTGGGGGGGAAAAAATCTTAGCCATCTCATGCTTTTAATTCAAATGAACGTTCCCCTCCATTCGTCTTTAAACAATTTTTGCCATTCTTTCCCCTGGTTTTTCTATTTGAAAGTCCTGCAAAAACGGAGGGCAGAAATGAATGAAGTGGTCCAAAATTCTTGTTTAGTTAAGTTAGGTCCCCAATCCCTCGTCATCTGGTGACAGGAAAAAATAAAGTTAATTATCTGATTGAAGAGAATATTTGTAGCTCAGGGTTGGACTGTGAGTTCCATGGTGAAACTCTGAGCTTGTTGTTTTTTCTCAAGAAGACGTTTCATTACCCAACTAGATAACTTCATCAGTGTTAGAAGGGAGTGGGGTTTGTGTCTGTGGCACTCCCCTCTAGCATTGATGATGTTACCAGTTGGGTAATGAAATGTCTACAAGAAAACAACCAAAGCTCAGAGAGGACGCCACAAAAAGCCAACACTCCCACCAACAGGACAAGCCACTTCTACGTAAACTGAGAGCAAACCCCACTTCCCTCTAGCACTGATAACGTTACCTAGTTGGGTCATGAAACATCTGCAAGAAAACAAGGATCATCAGCCACTAAGTTTAAGATCGATATCAGGGATGGAAATGCTGATGTCCCTCCATTTTTTTTTCTCCTTGCCAGAAAAACCCACAGACGGTGCGGCAGGCAGAGGAGGTCCGTGCGCTCGAGCACCTCAGCATGGATGTAGCTGTCAACTTCAGCAAAGGGGCCCAGTTGAGCTCTCACATCTACAACATCTGTTCGGAGGCCAAGGAGACCATCTACAGCCGAGAAGAAGATGTGAAGTTCTGGATGGAGAAAGGTAGGAGGCACTTCAACCGTCAGGAGACGGAGTTGATGGTCCCTCCATCTCGTAATGCCTCCCGCACGGGGATAATAGCAACAGCACTTAGACTTATATACTGCTTCACAGTGCTTTACAGTCCTCTCTAAGCGGTTTACATAGTCAGCATCTTGCCCACTACAATCAGGGTCCTCATTTTACTCAGCTCGGAAGGATGGAAGGCTGAGTCAACCTTGAGCCCATCAGGATGGAAGTGATGGCAGTTGGCAGAGTTAGCTTGCAATATTGCATTCTAACCACTGTGAAGGGAAGGGAAGGGAAGGGAAGGGAAGGGAAGGGAGGGAGGAAGGAAGGAAGGAAGGAAGGAAGGAAGGAAGGAAGGAAGGAAGGAAGGAAGGAAGGAAGGAAGGAAGGAAGGAAGGAAGATAACAATAGCACTTATATACCACTTCACAGTGCTTTTACAGTCCTCTCTAAGCAGTTTACAGAGTGAGCCTCTTGCCCCCAACAATCTGCATCCTCATTTTACCTACCTTGGAAGGACGGAAGGCTGAGTCAACCTTGAGCCTGGTGTGATTCGAACTGCCGAATTTCAGGCAGCCGGCAGTCAGTAGAAGTAGCCTGCAGTACTGCACTCTAACCACTGCGCCACCGTGGCTCAATGCCAGCTGACAATCAAATATTTGATTGTCTGCTATATTTTCCCTTTTGAAACAAATTGTCAGACTTTGATGCTATCTCAAAATAAATGAATTTCCAAACTGCCAATCTTTAAGGAAATCTTCTCTTTATTCGAGCACAGCAACTGGATCACGACTCGATGCGGACAAGACTCACCTTTTGCCCCCCAATCCCTCCCTTTCCGATCCCCAATTATCTGCTTCTCATTGGCTATCTTCCAAGTCACTCTCCTGACTTCTTGTCTCGTCATTTCACAGGAATGTTCCCCCCCTCTTCATTTCCACGGAGACCGGGCTTCAAAGGGATTCAGCAGGCAAAAATTCAGGGCTTATCTCCCTTTTCTATGTCAGCGCTGAGACGCTGACACAATACTGCTTTGTAGGTATGGAAAATGGGAGATGAAAGTCAACTGAAGGGTTAGGATAGAAGAGCTAATTCAAAGCTTTCGTGGAAATAGGTGAGCTTTCCTTAAGGATTAAGTGTGCAAAATGTTCCATTTAGGAAGCCACCTGACTGTAAGACAGACCATTCTGAAGATCTATGGAGATTCTCAGTCATCCAGGTCATGGTTGTCCTTAAAGATGCTTTTTTTCAAGAGGCAACTTGGACTTTCTGGTTTTTCTTGGAAGACGTTTCACTTCTCATCCAAGAAGCTTGGATGGAGAAGTGAAAGTCAGAGCTGAAGAAGCATCTTGGATGAGAAGCGAAACATCTTCCAAGAAAAACCAGAAAGCCCAGTTGAAAAAGCCAGTTTTGCTAGTAGAAATAGATCTTGCGTCCATTTGAGACTGGACCATTCCAGAATATTATTGCTGGTCCATTTCGAGGATGGAACAGCCTAACTTTGGAGTGAGATTTTCTGCAGTTCAGGCATACAATTAGTAGCGAGAGGAGTCTGGCGAAGGCACTTCCCAGCTTCTGCAGGAGAAGGACAGAATAGTTAATGAGAAAAGGAGGACTTCTGGTGGAAGATGTGTTAGAGTTTCTTGCAAAAATTAAATCCAGAGGCACACACAGATAACTGATTCAGCAGGATTCATTAACTTTTCTTTATATACATAATAACATGAAGTAAATTTTACAATACCAATAGCAGAGTTCTTTCAATGTGGTAAAAATTACAGGCAGAACACAAGGCAGGAGAGAACAGTTAGTTTCATTTCAGCAGAGCAGACAAGCACACACACACTGGTTTCAGTTTCGTTTCTCAGCACAGACTCAGAAGCTGCAGACTAAGATACACCCTGGCTCCAGTCTGTCTCAGCTCCCATTTGGCTTATTTAGTTGCTATGCCTATTCATTGACTGACCTTGATACCATGTCTCTGCCAGTTCATAAATAATCTGACAAGATGACCAAGGAGGAAGGACCTAACTAGAGGAATTGACCCTTTTTTCCCCTCTCTTCTGCCTGTCTCTCCTGCAGGGGTGGACGGCTCCATGTTTGAGGTCCTGCCTCAGTCTGCCGACCTACCTGGCCTGCAACATTGCCGGGTCTGCCCAGACCGTTGGAAACCTTGCATCTGCAGCTACGCCTTGAACATTGAGTGGTATCCCTGCATGCTGAAGTATTGCAAGAGCCGAGATGCAGCTGGAAAGACAACCTCTTACAAGTGTGGCATCCGCAGCTGCCAGAAGGCCTACAGTTTTGATTACTACGTGCCCCAGAAGCAGCTCTGCCTGTGGGATGAAGAGACTTAGCAGGACAGCTGAGCAGCCATCTTGTTTTTTGGACTGGGAGAACTTGTCTTCAACCTTCCTTCCTGGAGCTCTGGGTAGGACTACCAAGGTGGCCACCTGGGACTGAAAAAAAGGAAGGGGTACGGCATGGAGGGAGGGAGGGAGAACCCCTGTGAGATGCCTCCTAAGCATGTTTTGGAGTGAGTCTCTCCATCTTCGCCTGTAGAAGGAGGCATCTTCAGATTTACAGGCAGAGACTACAATCAATGTAATGTTGTCAAAAGATGGAGAACAACAAAATGAAGACTGTTCTCCATCTTAACTTGACTTTTGAAGCTTCTGGATCACAATGAGATTTGTGCCTGCTTTTTCGTTTTTTTAAAAAAAAATGAAGACAAAGGGGATAGATGTCCTTCCTGGACAACCTCCTAGAAAGGATTAGACACCAAGTAGGTAGCAGAATGGATAGAGGACCTTCCAGACAAAGCTTGTGAGCTTCCAGAATGTTCTACAGTTGCTACCTGGAGCCCCCAGAAGGAGGAAACTTAAAGCCATGATGACGTCGGAATCTGGAAGGACATCACACTGATATCCTACATCATTTTATGCAAGAATAAGAGATTATTCGAGAAGGCTGTAGGACGGCTGGTCTCCTACAACCGACTGTCAGTTACCACTATGCCATGTGCTTCCAGTGACCAGTATCCAAGGGATTATGCCATCCCTGGACAGCTTTGACGACGGCAGTTTGCCAAAATGCCTCTGATGTATATATGCTGCGTAATCATCTGGGTGGATCACCGAGCCCAGCTCTTGGTCTCGATTGGCTCCTTAATGCCAGAGGAGGTGGGAATGTAGATCTCTGGCCTCTTAAGGGTGCCAATCGCTCATCACTCTGCCTTAATAAGAGATTGTACCCACCTCACTTCCAGGGACCGAAGATTGCAGACAATCAGATCCATTTTAAAGAGGGATCCCTAAGCCCTTCCAAGCCAGGACGTCCCCAGGACCTTCCTTTTCTTCTGATTGGAAAGTCAACTGCTTACTTTCTAATCTCTTTCTGTACCTCCTCTCCCACAAAATTGTGATTGGACAGAGCAATGCAGTGTGTGTCTGTGTGTGTGTGTGTGAGAGAGAGAGAGAGAGAGGGAGGGAGGGAGAGAGAGAGAGAGAGAGAGAGAGAGAGAGAGAGAGAGAGAAAGAGAAAATATTAAACTAAGGGGAGCCACAATATGTCCAAGTATGAATGCCCCAAATATTGCAGAAAAAGTAGCAGAATGTTTGGGTTACAGGAATGGACGAGATACCCAGATACGATATGGGAAAGCAGCAGAAGTGTGATGTTGCGTACGGTCAGTTCACACCTGGCTCTTTGTCCCTCAGTTAAGACTGAAAGTAGCATCCTTTGAAGACCCATCGAAGAAGCCAGTGGTGAAATGGAAAAAATTGTTCCTACCAGTTCTGTGGACATGGCTTGGTGGGCGTGGCTTGGTGGTGGTGGGTCATATGACTGGGTGGGCGTGGCCAACTTTTTTTTTTTTTTTACTTTTTTAAAGCATTTTTTACTACCTATTCGCTGGAACCGGTAGTAAAAAAAAATCTTTAAAAAAGAAAAAAAAGGTTCCGATGCTCAAGCGGCACAGCTGATTGACAACAGCTGATTGACAATCAGCTGTGCTTGCGCGATCCTTGGTACCTTTTTTTTTTTTTAAGATTTTTTTACTACCGGCTCCAGCAAATAGGTAGTAAAAAATGCTTTAAAAAAGTAAAAAAAAAAAAAAAAGGTTCTGACGATTGAGTGGCACAGCTGATTGTTAATCAGCTGTGCCACGTTATCATCAGAACCCTTTTTTTACCTTTTTAAAGCTTTTTAAGGTTCACCCAAACTGGTAGTTTTTATCACCACCGATTCGTCCGAACCAGAACGAACCAGTAGCATTTCACCCCTGGAAGAAGCCATGATACACAAACCCTTATCAACACTAAGGGCCAACCAGCTCCGTGCCTCCATTGGTGCTATCAACAAAATGCAGAAAAATGGTGGCAAACCAGGACATCAGGATTGTATGTTTCTACAATGCAATAAACTAGGCTTCGGTTTGTTGTGAGTCATTGTGTTGTGGGATCACCGCCAAGCATGACATTCACATTGGGGTTCAGACCTTGCATTGAGGTTTATTTGTTTGTTTTGTTCCTCCTTTTGCTGACTTGTGCTTAATGTATTGTGGAGCCCATCAGTTGAGTTGGTTAGTTCCGTAATTGTGCTGCAAAGCAACACAATGAAATGCGACGGAAAGTTGTCGCTTCCCAGAGAACAGTCACAGGTTCCCACATACCTTTGGACGTGCAGAAATTCAAGAACAGCCCGTTCTTGTCACCCAGTGGTGGGTTGCCCCCGGTTCGGGCCGGTTCTATAGAACCGGTAGTAAAACTAGTGGAAGACTCCGTCCACTGACCCTGACGTTGTCAGTAGCGATCTGCGTATGCGCGAGCGCGATCCCGTTTCAAACCAGTAGTAAAGGAAAGTAGAACCCAGCCCTGTTGTCACCATACATTTGCAGTGATGCAGAGAACGTTCCCTGTTGGATTTCTACCTACCTTGCAGCTGCATCTTTTTCTTTTAAAGAGATTTATTTCAGATCAACTGTAGATCTGTTATGCTTTCTTAGCTTCCTTCCATTTCTGCCAGCTACCTTCTCTCTGTAATCTGGGCATTTCAGACCGCTGACTTTCGCGCCTTTAAGAATTTCATTTTAAAAGATAATATTTATCTGTCTATTTCCTAGAATTGTGTGGGTGTGAGAGCGAGTGAGCTGGGCCGCTGCGATTTGCGTTTTGGATTGGCGTTCCTTTGGCGCGCTTAAAAAAATAAAAAGACCGCTGGAAATGAAATAAATGTGAATGAAAGGTGCGCTTTATTTTTTTCCCACCGAACAAATTATTTATGATATGTAAACTGAATAAACTGATTTTCAAAAAAAAAATGGAGTTTATGAGTTTGACAAAGGAGTTTCCCTAACATTGCCCAGAATTCTGAAATGTGTCCGTTTCTGACTGTGATACGTTCATTATTTTTATAGCTGTATCTCAGCATGAATAGGAAATCAAGCATCACTTCTGTTGGTGTTAAGAATGTGTCATATTTACATGATTTCTTACCAATGAGGAATACTGGAGAAAGCAGGTCTACGCAGTTCACTAAGAAACTGACATTATATCTCTAAAGAGTGCGGAGAAGAGGAATTAGGATGATTACGGGACTGGAGGTTAAAATATATGAAGAATGGTGGCAGGAACTGGGTATGTCTTAGTTCAGGGGTCAGCAACCTGCGGCCCTGGAGCCGCATGTGGCTCTTTCATCCCTCTGCTGCGGCTCCCTGTCGCTGGTCAGCTCCACAATTGATCGAGCTTTCGGGCAAGTAGAGGAAAAAAGACGCGGTGCTAGGAGACTCTATGGTGGGGAAACTGGACATCCGGTCGGCTCCAGAATTAAATGGGGGACTTCCGGTTAGGACCTTTGTGGCTCTTTGACTGTTTAAGGTTGTTGGGGTTTTTTTTTTTCAATTTGATTTATATGCCGCCCTTCTCCGGAGACTCAGGGCGGCTTACAATGTGCTAAGCAATAGCCTTCATACTTTTGTATATTTTATACAAAGTCAGCTTATTGCCCCCACAAACTGGGTCCTCAATTTACCTACCTTAGAAAGGATGGAAGGCTGAGTCAACCTGGAGCCTGGGGAGATTCGAACTTGCGGTAATTGCAGGCAGCTGAATGTTAATAACAGGCTATTAGTCTGCTGCGCCACCAGGCTCTTTTGCAGGTTGCAGTTTAAGGAAAAGAAGGACTAGGGGTGACATGATAGCCGTATTCCAATATTTGAGGGGCTGCCCCAAAGAAGAGAGAGGTCAAGCTATTCTCCAAAACATCAGAAAGCAGGACAAGAAGCAATGGATGGAAACTAATCAAGGAGAGATCCAACTTGGAATTTAGGAGAAGTTTCCTGATGGTAAGAACAATCAAACAGTGGAACTGCTCGCCTCCAGAAGTTGTGAGTGGTCTACCACTGGAAGTTTTTAAGAAGAGATTGGACAGGCATTTATCTAAAATCGGGGGTGGGCTGCTGGGGGTTCGGAGGGGTTCGGGAGAACCCAGTGGTGAAATCCAATTTTTTTTACAACCGGTTCTGTGGGTGTGGCTTGGTGGGCATGGTGTGGCTTGGGCGTGGCTTGGTAGGCATATCAGGGGAAGGATACTGCAAAATCTCCATTCCCTCCCCACTCCTGGGAGAAGAATATTGCAAAATCTCCATTCCCACCCCACTCTGGGGCCAGCCAGAGGTGGTATTTGCCAGTTCTTCGAACGACTCAAAATTTCCGCTACTGGTTCTCCAGAACCTGCTGGATTTCACCCCTGGGAGAACCTCTAGCTAAGATTCTGTGCAGTTCGGAGAACCCCCAAATCCCACTCCTGCCTGGCCCCGTCCACCCCGCCCTGCCCCTCCCAGGAGTCCCCACGTGGCCCGTTTTGGATGCAAGGCACGCACGGAGGGTCACAGAGGGTGAAAAATAGGCCTTCCGGAAGTTTGGGAAGGCCAGGAAAAGGCCCGTTTCATAAAATTCTCACTTCTTGGGATAACAGAAACATGACTTTTTCTAAGAATATTCCAGAAAGAGGCACTTCTGTAAATCCACTGCGGAGTTTCTGTGCCTCTTAACTAAGCTTTCATCCGTATCCTGATTCACTGAATCACAATGAGGTGCTCAAATTGAAAATTGGATCCCGCCGTTTTGATTTTCAAAATTGGTTTTTACGCCTGTTAAATGTCCTGAAAGTTTCAGAAAAATCGAACGACGTCGTTTCGGAAAGAACTACAAAGTGGGAAGATTAATATACCCAAAATCCTTTTGCCAGTGTAGATTTCAGAATCAAAGAGTTAGCTTTGCAGCTCGCTAATTTTCCTTTATTTCTGTTAGATAAAATTAAATCGACTTCTTTCGTTATGCAGCAGGCTAAATACAACTTTAACTCTGAGTTGGTCCATGGATTTTTTTTTACTTTCAATCGTTGCTGTTTAAGACTAAAAATGAGGGTTTTTTTAAAGAGAATTCCTGTTCTCCCGTTGTGTTGATAGAAGTTGTCATTGGCAAGCATTGGGAAGGTGAAATTGCGGGCTTCTTGTATGAAAAACTGTGAGCCAAGTTGTTACCTCCAGAGCTTTGCGGTGCAATCTTTACCGCCGCAAAAGTAAATCGTTTTTATTCCAACAGGCTGGTCTGGCCTAACTCTCCCTTTTAAATTGGGTTTTAAATGTTTTTTTAGATAAATTGGATGTCTTAAATTTGTTTTTTTGAGCCTAAATTATTTAATCTGTTTTTAATAGTTTTTAAACTTTTGTATGTCTTTGTATTTTATCTTGGCTGTTCACCGCCCTGAGTCCTTCGGGAGTAGGGCGGTATACAAATATGACAAAATAATAAATAATAATAATAATAAAAAATCAGAACACTTGAGAGCTAGCTCCTTGCCAATTCCTTTCCTCCTCTTCTAGTTGATATTCGAATTGGGGAAAGGATATTAGCTTTCAGTTTTTCTTTCCGAAGGAGGAATTCCGTTGGAAAGGAACAAAGGGTTGATTTATTGATAAAAGTGCCTAAATTACAGTGTTTGTTTGTTTGTTTTTTCCAGTCTTGGCTGCTTTAATTGGACTTCCCTTCTGCCAGCCATTTTGGGAATTTGTGGACTTCGATTCCCAGAATGGCTGGCTGGGGAATTCTGGGAATTGACGTCCACAGGTCTTAAAGTGGCCAACATTGAGAAACCTTGATTTAAAGGTTGCTAAATAAAGGTGAATTTCGTTGCATCATCTACTCAACAGCCTCCTAGGCTTCAGATACCTATCAAGGGAATATGCTATGCCCGAACTCCACCCACGGCTCTTAATTAACTGACTGGAGAATCGGAGAAGGTCCAGAATGATGAAATGTCACTCACGCATCCTCCTTCACATCCATCGATAAAAGTCAAGTCAAAATCACTGCCAAGAGGTCTATGGAGGTTCTCAATCCTCCAGATCGTGGTTGTTCCAAACTGCTTTTCAAAAGGCAACTGGACTTATTATTTTTTTTTTTTTCCTGAAAACATTTCGCTTCTCATCCATGAAGAACTGAAGGAGTGGGTGCGGTGGCTTAGAGGTGGAGCTCTGGCCTCACAATCAGGAGGCTGTGAGTTCGATCCTAGGTAGAGGCAGATATTTCTCTCTCTCTGGGCGCAATGAGAATTATATCTGCCGAACAAAACTCCGCATTGGCGACAGGAAGGGCATCCGTCCATTAAACACTCATCTCCATTCAGTTGCCCAGACTCCACCCCGATGCAAGGGATTACGGGTGTCATTAAAAGGAGATGATGATGATGATGATGATCCAAGAAGAACTGAAGAAGCTTCTTCAGTGGACAAGTGTCTGAATTTTGGTCATGTGACCAAGAGGTTGCCACAAGGGTTGCAAGTGTGGAGAAACGGTCATAATTCACTTTTTTCAATGTTGTGGTAACTTTGAATTGTCACTAAACGAACAGTTGAATTTTACCTGTATGTTGAAACACCGGTGTCTTTTGCATGGGGGGGGATGCCCAATTTCTTTCAAGGCCTGTTTGAATGCACCTTTCCATCTGGCTGGTGTCAATTGAATGCCACAGGTAAAGATACAGATTATATAGATACAGATTACCAGAGTTGGAAGGGACCTTGTAGGTCATCTAGTCCAACCCCCTCTCCCCAAGCAGGAAACCCTACTCCATTTCTGACAGATGGCAGTCCAGTCTCTTCTTGAAAGCCTCCAGTGATGAAGCTGCCACAACTTCCGAAGGCAACTTCTGTCCCATTAGTTGATTGTTCTCAGTGTCAGAAAGTTCCTCCTCATTTCTAGGTTGAATCTCTCCTTGGTCAGTTTCCATCCATTATTCCTTGTCTGGCCTTCAGGTGCTTTGGAGAATAGCTTGACTCCCTCTTCTTTGTGGCAGCCCCTGAGATATCGGAAGACTGCTCTCATGTCTCCCCTGGTCCTTCTCTTCCCTAGACTAGCCATGTCCAGTTCCTGCAACCGTTCTTCGTATGTTTTAGCCTCCAGTCCCCTCATCATCTTGGTGATTAGATGATAGGTGATAGATTAGAAAGATTAGGTGATAGGTGATAGATACCCTACTGTCATAAATTAATTGCTCCTTTAGAAGTCGGAGAGAAGGAACATATCTCATCCTTTTTTCCTTATAAAAGTTTCTTTAGGTTGGAGACCAGTTGAAACGTAGTACTGCGGTACCGGAGGCAGCTGACCCTAACCTAAAAAAAAAAAACAAGGCCAGCATCCAATCCCTCTCTATAATGTCATGCAAATGAAGATGTACCTCTAATTGGTTGCAGCGGGGAAATGGATTGGTAAGAGCAGCATCCTATGAGTCAGCAAAGGTCAAATATGGGGTGAATTCTTGGGGATAATGAGGTGGAACTCCAGAAATAACCGTCCACTGAGAGAACAAAGGGGGTATTCTATGTACATAGTTGCTTCTTAATTATGGGGTTTATCTTTAACTGGTCTTGGTTTCCAGTGGCTCCTTGTATTTTCTCCTGGTTTCACCGAGTTTTTTTTTTCCCCTTGGCTTTCTCAATGTTTTATGACTGAGTGAGTTTATTGTTCCTTTGGTCCCTGGGAAGGTAATTAGAGGAAGGGTTTTATTTTTTTTTATTTATTTTATTTTGGCTTTATGATGATAATAATTTATCAAATTGTACTATATACTGCCTGATTCTCAGGAGTTCTGGGTGACTCACGACAATGAAAGAAATAAATTCAAGAGTTTATCCAGTAAGTCTATTTCTTTGCATCAAGTGCTAAGCCTTATAGAAATGTTTGCAATTGAGCGCTTGATTCAGTGAGCCACTAAAAGCATAAATAAGTTTTCCAATAAAGGAGAAGAAATCACCTATTATTTCTTATGTCATCTCATGATATGTTTCTGGTTAAGTGCTCCAACGTGGCAACTGCATATAGTAGGTTTGAGATACATCAAAACATCAATCTGGGGTTAGAATATGGCCCATTAAATACCTTTTCTTTATTTGCCTGTCACCGCTTCTTTTGCATGCCATTCTCTACATTCTTTTTTTTAAAGTCACGTTTCTTATTTATATATAAATATTTTGAAGACAGTATTGTCCAGACATTTCATTTTACAAAAAAAAAGGAAAAAATAACAGATATACTTATAGTAATAATGATAATACATGTAATAATTACAACCATATTTATAATTATATTAGATTATTTATGATCATATTAATTGTACTAGCATACTTATAATTATAAACATTCATATTTTACTTACTTATAACAATAATCTTTCTTCATCTAATTTCTACTTGCTCTCACTAGCATCACTCTGGATCCTACGGCAGCACAAAGAAATTCACTTTAAAGCAGGATGAATGTGAAACCAACAGAGATTTTTTTTAATCTTCCAGTGTTTAAAGATTCTCAGAGGAATTACCCAACATGTCATGAAAATAACCAAGGGATAAAAGCTTCTAGGGGTGACATGATAGCAGTGTTTCAACATTTGAGGGGCTGCCACAAAGAAGAGGGAGTCAAGCTATTCTCCAAAGCACCTGATGGCAGGACAAGAAGCAATGGGTGGAAACGAATCAAGGAGAGAAGCAACCTAGAACTAAGGAGAGATTTCCTGACAGTTAGAGCAATTAATCAGTGGAACAACTTGCCACCAGAAGTTGTGAATGCTCCAACACTGGAAGTTTTTAAGAAGAGATTGGACAACCATTTGTCTGAAGTGGTGTAGGGTTTCCTGCCTGGGCAGGGGGTTGGACTACAAGACCTCCAAGGTCCCTTCCAACTCTGTTATTCTGTTGAAAATTTGTCGAATGATTAAAGCGATTGACCTGGAGCGATTCTGCAAAAGACCACAAGGGGACACCCTACATCCATCCTACAGTAAGGAAGTCCTACCTAGCCACTTGGGGGAAAAAGGGAAAGTTGCATGAAACATAAATCTACCTATTCAGATTCCTCGTCTTTTCCTTACTAAGAGGTGATAAAAGGCAAAAGTTATGCAATGGATTGCTTTCCTGCCAAAACACATCCAGTTTTCAAGAAACAACGGATGAAAACCAAATAAGGAGAGAAGCAACCTAGAACTAAAGAGAAATTTCCCGACAGCGAGAACAATTAACCAGTGGAACTGCCTGCCTCTAGAAGTTGTAAGTGCTCCAACACTGGAGGCTTTTAAGAAGAGACTGGACAACCACTTGTCTGAAATGGTATAGGGCAGTGATGGCTAACCTTTTTGCCATCACGTGCCAGGAAGGGGGGGCAGGGAGGGTCGCGCACATGCGTGCTCATACCTATAATTCTATGCGACCCACCCACCGCCTGCTCACCCCACTCCTGGCACACAATGGCCTGGTAGGTCCGTTTTTTCTTTCTCACCTGGCTCCAGGACCTCTCTAGGCGTCTGGGGAGGGCAAAAACAGCCTTCCCCACCCCTCCGGAGACCCTTCGGAGGCCAAAAATGGTCCGTTTGACAACTTCCAGTCTTACCGGAAGCTGAGCTCGTATGCCAACTGATATGGTTACGCGTGCCTCCTGTGGCACGCGTGCCATAGGTTCGCCATCATAAGTATAGGTTCTTTTGCTTGAGCTGGAAGAACTCCAAGGTCCGTTCTAACTCTGTTATTCTGTCAAAAAGCTTAGGGAGCTGTTGCAATTTAAGGTTTTGGCCTCTAAAGTTTGCATATTCTTACAATGGACCTTCAGGTGGAACTCTCGAACACAAAAGGCAGAATTGATCCCCCCCCAACCCCCAAATAGCCTAAACACCCTACGACTTTAGAGGAAATAAATGTTGAAATCTCCAATTTCAAAAATGAAGGTCCCTGGCGATTTGCATAAAGCTCACCCAAATAGACGGCTTTGCATAATTTGAATATCGTTTAGGCAGCTCCCTCTGTGCTTTATAATCCTTTGATCCACAGCAACTTTTCAGAGTACGTCAGTTGCGAACTGTCCCTCAAAGAAACGTGCGGGTGGGGGGGAAATGTAGTGCCTCGGTTTCCTCACTGGGCAAAGACAAGATAATCAGTTTTAAGCACTTTTCAGGAATCCGTTAAAAAATCCAGAGCAGAAAGGCTGCTGAGCCTTTTCAGCTCAGGACAAGGAGTGGGAGATACACTAAGTGTTTCTGCAAACATGAATGAAAGCACATTATATACTATTGAATCTCAAAAGGGACAAAGAAAATAGTGTTAAAATCACCAAGTCACGGGTTAACCTGGAAAGTCTAATGTGCGTTTCCTGTTCTTCCTAAAACAATATAAGGCACCGATATTTGTAGCCTGGGGTTGACTTAGGTAACTGATAGAAGAGAATATGTGTAGCTCACGGTTGAACTGTGGGGTCCTTGGTGCTCTCTGGGCTGGGTTATTTTCTTATAGATGTTTCATTACCCTACTAGGTAATATCATCAGTGTTAGAAAGGAGTGGGGTGTGCGGAGCGGAGGAGGAGGAGGTGGAGAAAAAAGATTGTGGGGTCCTTGGTATTCTCTGAGTTGGATTATTTTCTTACAGATGTTTCATTACCCAACTAGCTAACATCATCAGTGTTAGAAGGGAGTGGGGTGTGCAGAGTGGAGGAGGAGGAGGAGGAGGAGGAGGAGGAGGAGGAGGAGGAGGAGGAGGAGGAGGAGGAGGAGGAGGAGGAGGAGAAAAAGACTGTGGGGTCTTTGGTATTCTCTGAGTTGGATTATTTTCTTACAGATGTTTCATTACCCAACTAACTAACATCATCAGTGTTAGAAGGGAGTGGGGTGTGCGGAGCGGAGGAGGAGAGCATCCTCCTCGTGTGGCATCCTTTTTCCTCTACCTGACCTAACCGAAAGCCCAATCAATTGTGGAGCTGACCAGCAACAGGGAGCCGCAGCAGAGGGATGGAAGAGCCACATGCGGCTCTAGAGCCACAGGTTGCTGACCCCTGATCAAAAGAGGCAGAAACAAGACTGGATCCAAAGCGTGAGCTCGCTTTTCAACTCTTTAACCACAACCATACGAGACCAGTAACTCCCATTAAAAGGAGGTGAATGTGGCTGGGAAATTTCCCATGGATGGAGGAGGAAGTCCACACTTGTTCAAGCGGCCAATGTTGAAAAATATTGATTTAAAGGCAATCGAATCTTTCGCTTTTCTGGATTACACCAAGACCCAGCAGAGCGAAGGATGATTTTCTATTGTTCGTTTATGTTTACGACTTAATGTTTTAATATCGCTCTTGCGATCCGGCGAGATCTGGCCATGAATGGGTGTGAATGAGTTTTAATATGTTTTTAATTTTTAAATGTTTTTTTTAAAATTTATAAACTTTATTAAAACACATATAAAACATATATAAAACACATTTACAAAACATACAACGTATAAGTAAATTTTCTTCTTAAAGCAGTATTTCGTAGTGGTTCTTCAATCAATACAGTTGTGATACAGTTTAAATGTTTTTTTATAATGATTTTAAATGCATTGTGAGTCGCCCTGAGTCTTCAGAGAGGGGCAGCATAAAAATTGAATTAATAGATGAATAAATAATAAATATTTGCTACGTTTGCTTTTACGAGGCCGTAAGCTGCCCAGAGTCGCCTTACAGTGAGATAGGCGGGTATATAAATTTAAATTTAAATATTATTGTTGTTGTTGTTGTTGTTGTTGTTGTTGTTGTTATTATTATTATTATTATTATTATTATTATTATTATTATTATTATTATTATTATTATTATTATTATTATTATTATTTATTGGTTAATCTTTAGTGAGATTCACAGCCTTTGAGGCTGGTTAATAGCTCAGCAGCTTGAGTCCTAACCAAGGACCTAGGAACTGTTAAAGTATCGTCGGAGGATGTAAGCTGTTCCGAGTAAGGTGGTCTTTTGTAGAGTCAAAATGTTCAAGTCCGGCAAATTTAGAATTTCTAAATAGCGGGGTAGCCCTTTGGGTGTTGCTCCAAGGGCTCCAATTACAATCGGGACAACACACGATTTCTTTTTCCACAGTCGCTCAACTTCAATTTGCAAGTCCCGGTACTTTGTGATTTTTTCTTGCTGCTTATCTTCAATTCGTGCATCACCAGGTATTGCAATTATTATTATTATTATTATTATTATTATTATTATTATTATTATTATTATTATTATTATTATTATTATTATTATTATTATTATTATTGGAGCTCTTGGAGCAATTACAATAATGTAATTGGAGCCCTTGGAGCAATACCCAAAGGGCTGCCAGACTTGAACATTTTGACTCTCCAAAAAACCACCTTACTCAGAACAGCTTACATCCTCCGACGATACCTTAACAGTTCCTAGGTCCTTGGTTAGGACTCGAGTTGCTGAGCTATTAACCAGCCTCAAAGGCTGTGGATCTCACTAAAGATTAAATAATAATAATAATAATAATAATAATAATAATAATAATAATAATAATAATAATAATAATAATAATAATAATAATTACATCCTCCGACGATACCTTAACAGTTCCTAGGTCCTTGGTTAGGACTCGAGCTGCTGAGCTATTAACCAGCCTCAAAGGCTGTGAATCTCACTAAAGATTAACCAATAAATAATAATAATAATAATAATAATAATAATAATAATAATAATAATAATAATAATAATAATAATAATAATAATAATAATAATAATAATAACAGCTTACATCCTCCGACGATACCTTAACAGTTCCTAGGTCCTTGGTTAGGACTCGAGCTGCTGAGCTATTAACCAGCCTCAAAGGCTGTGAATCTCACTAAAGATTAACTAATAATAATAATAATAATAATAATAATAATAATAATAATAATAATAATAATACTTCTTCCTCTGCCGGTAAGTCTCCCTAGATCTATTGGTAAGGCAGTCTCCTCCCATCCTTTCTCCCTGGCCCTTTTTCTGTTTGTGGAGAGATCGCTATCACAAAATCTTATTCACCCTGTGGCGCAATCCAAAACGCATTTCGCCCCACCACGTCGTTCTGAGCCCACACAGTCCTCCTGCCCCAGAGCAGGTGGGCATCTATATCAGCTCGGTCAGGCCTCCAGGACTGGGTGGGTTTCGGGGGTCTCCCAGAACCAGAGCCCCCCCCCCCCCCCATTGGAAGTTTGGCTAAAAACATCTCCCACTGTGGACGTTTCCTTCTAAGTTATGCATGCAAGAAGGAAAGGGAAGCTATCCTGTTTCTGGAAAGGGCAGGTTTAAGATTCAACGCCTCCTGCTCCACCAGGTAAACAGACCTTGGTGGGTCTGGCTGCTTCTTCCCCACCACCCACCCTTGCACACGAACACAACACACTGCACAAACACACAAACACACACCGAAGCTTCCCTCCCTCCCTCCTGCTCTACCCCACCCTTTTTCTCCAGGGCTGTTGGGACTCAGCCCAAATGAAGCTACTAATATGCAAATGGCCCAATTTGCATGGGACTCCGGCCAGGATGCATAATAATATTTTTTTTAAAAAAAAAAAAATAGATGGAAAAAAAAAAAAAGGAAAGAAAGATTGCCCGGGATGAGAAGTGTCACGGGGGTGTGGCTGCAACTCAGGTAATGTTCTCACCTGCCTTCAGTGCAGTCAGGAACACCGGCCGAGCCAGAGGTGCGAGCCGCAGCTGGACGGCTGGCAAAGAGGCTGAGGAAGAACTCGGCAGAGGGGGGAAGCTGGCAGCCCCACGGGCCACCTCGGTGGGTGGGGGCTGGCCGGGGTGCAGCAGGTATTTTCCCACCAGCAGAATGGTGAATCTGGACTTAACGCACACAGGTAAGACAACCTAAGATATCAGTGGTGCCCCGATCCGGCTGCCAAATTGCTTTCTTCTCCCTGGGATATTTGAGGAGCATCGTGCTTTACAGTAACAAAGTTGGAAGGGACCTTGGAGGTCATCTAGTCCATACCCCTGCTCTCGCAGGAAACTAAGGATTCGAACCGCCAAACTTCCGAGCTTTCTGATCGACAAGCTCAATGTCTTTGCCACTGAGCCATTAGTGATACAGATTGAACGTTGACATGAGCCAAGAGAGTTGGGTAGGGTTGCTGAGGAGCTCTCAAAGCCATCAGGGTGGGAGGGGGGTTGAAAGATTGGGGAGGGGGGCCTAAAGGGGGAAGGTGAAATCGTCCCCTCCAGGTATCATCGCAAGCCTCCCGGCAGGTGGGGAAGCTCCGTTTCACCTGTGTATTGTGCCAGTTTTCTCTCTGGGTTGGATAGTGAAGAGTCAGCGTTGGGTTAGCTCTGTCCTGAAAGAAAGCAGTTGCCCTTTGTACATGCTCAGGAAATCTCTCTCGGTTGCCAGCTCTGGCCCTGGAGAATCCATAACAAGGCTACTCATGGGATTATTACCGGTAGTAACAGCTCTATTGAGAGCATCTTGGCTTAGGGAACTGGGATTCGGGTTAAGCGGTGAGGCGTCTGGCTATTTAAGCCTCGTGGATTTAAATAGTGAAATGATGGAGCGTGTCTTGTGGGGTGGATTGCTTACTTTGCACTAAGTTGTGAGTGTGTGAATTCATGAATGCAGAGGATCAGAGGGGAAAGGTGAATTATTATTATTTTTTTTTAAAGATCTCAACATTCAACCTGAGACTAGCAATGGATCCCATTCTGTTCGGAACAAAGTAAATGGCAGGATCTGAATTCCAGACCCCTCTTTTCCTGGCATCTATTCCTGGTTAGCAATTCCATAAGAGATTAACAGAATTAAATAGACTGAAAGAACAATACAAAGTTTTTTCTACCACCTTCTGCTTTTCCTGCTCATTAACTATCTTCTCCTCCTCCTTCATCTTTTCTTTCTCACCCTCCCCTAAATCTTTCTCTTCTGTCTTTTCTTTTTCATCCTCCTTCTCCTTCATTCTTTCCTCCTCCTTCTTCTTCTTCTCCTCTTTCAACTTCTCCTCCTCTTTCCTCCTCCTTCTCCTTCACCTTTATTTCTCTCTCTCTCGCTATATAATCTTTCTCTCTCTCTAATCTCTCTCTAATCTCTCTCTCTCTCTCTTTCTTTCTTTCATTCTCTCTCTTCTACAATATGAGGAAAGAGGTCACTGGGCTTTGGAGGACATGATACTTGGAGGACTTTGGGGCTTGTAGGGAACTTCTTCAGGGTAGCCATCAGAAAATCCTTCAGAACGTTTCTTGTCCCACAGAAATGCCAGTGTGTCCAGTCAGGAGTGAAAGGGAATTGATGTCTAGTAAAGACATGGCATTGTGGAAATGTAGCATTAAAGTAAGTTTTCCGTGAGACTTTTGGCATTTGGTAATGTTCTAAGATAGATGATAGCTAGTGGGGGAGAGAGGAGAGAAAGAGAGAGAGAAATTATATAGAGATAGATAGATAGATAGATAGATAGATAGATAGATAGATAGATAGATAGATAGGCGAGAAAGAGAGAGGAGAGGGAGAGAGAGAGAGAGAGAGAGAGAGAGAGAGAGAGATGATAAATAGATGTAGAGATAGATAGATAGATAGATAGATAGATAGATAGATAGATAGATAGATAGATAGATAGATAGATAGATAGGAAAGAGAGAAATAGGAGAGGGAGAGATTATAGTAGATAGATGATAGAGAGATAGATAGAGAGATAGAGAGATAGAGAGATAGATAGAGAGATAGATAGAGAGATAGATAGGAGAGAAAGAGAGAGTAGAGAGAGAGATAGGAGAAAGATTATAGTGATGATAGATGATAGATAGATAGATAGATAGATAGATAGATAGATAGATAGATAGATAGATAGATAGATAGATGAGAGAGGGAGAGAGAAGGAGAGAGAGGGGAGAGAGAGATTATAGAGAGAGAGAGAGATGAGAGAGAGAGAGAAGGACAGAGAGAAAGAGAAGGAGGACAGGGAGAGAGGGAGAGAGAGAGAAAGAAGGAGAGAGAGAAAGAGAGAGATTAGAGAGAGAGAGATTATATAGTGAGAGAGAGAGAAAGCAAAGGAGAAGAGAGAGAGAGAGAGAGAAAGGAGGAGAGAGGGAAAAAGAGATTAAAGAGAGATTAGAGAGAGAGAAAGATTATATAGTGTGTGTGAGAGAGAAAGCGAAGGAGAAGGAGGAGAGAGAAAGAGAGAAAGAGAGAGAGAGAGAAAGAAAGAAATGCTTATAGTAGCAGAAAAAGAAAACTAATAGCTAGAAAACCAGATGCCCATGAAACAATTCTACTTCATTTTTAAATTTAAATGGAAACCTAATGCAATCTCCCACCCACCCCCCCAAAAAAATTGCTTACATTGGCCCCAAATCTCCTTTCTTGGGGACAGCACCGGGAACCTCAGACAGGATGAAGCATTGTATCTCTTGTTGGTATCCAAAGTATTCCGGATTCTGATTTACAGCAAGAACTGAGTGGCAGGTCCAAGATTTGCAACCTCTGGTGTTATTATTCCATATTGTCTTCTTTGCATAGTGTTTCTCCTTGACTCTCCCAAAAAAGAGCATAGTTCTCTAGCTCAGGGGTCTCCAACCTTGGCAAGTTTACGACTTGTGGACTTCAACTCCTTCTGGGAGTTGAAGTCCACAAGTCATAAACTTGCCAAGGTTGGAGACCCCTGAGCTAGCTCATTAATGGCAATGAAAGTAATTGCATTTTGTGTGTCCGTAGTTCCAAAAATAATATTTTCATCCTTTTTAACCTGTGCGGGATGCTAATCTATAACAAGCATCCCACAAGGAATGGCCATGCAAAGTGCAGGAAAGACACGGGGCAAACAAAGTCCTTCATAGTTCTGCTAACATCTAGGAGAGATGGCTCAATGCATTTTCATTGTTCTTGAGAACTTCTTGAAAACAGTGTCAAGTTCCGAATTTTGCCAGGACTTAAAGATTTGCAAAGCAAAGATTCAGAGTGATGGTTTTGATGTATGAAATCCCAGCTAGGCAGTGGTGAAATCCAAATTTTGTTACTACCAGTTCTGTGGGCATGGCTTGGTGGACATGGTGTGGCTTGGTGGCCGTGGCAGGGGAAGGATACTGCAAAATAGTACAGTGGTCTACGCACCCTGTTATTAACACAGCTGCCTGCAATTTACTGCTGGTTCGAATCTCTCCAAGGCTCAAGGTTGACTCAGCCTTCCATCCTTTCTAAGGTAGGTGAAATGAGGACCCAGTTTGTGGGGGCAATAAGCTGACTTTGTATAAATATACAGAAGTATGAAGGCTATTGCTTAACGCATTGTAAGCAGCCCTGAGTCTCCGGAGAAGGGCGGCATATAAATCTAATTTAAAAAATTTTTTTAAAAAAATCCTCATTCCCTCCCCACTCCTGGGGGAAGGATATTGCAAAATCTCCATTCCCACCCCACTCTGGGGCCAGCCAGAAGCGGTATTTGCCGATTCTCCAAAATACTCAAAATTTCCACTACCGGTTCTCCGAACTGCTCAAAATTTCTGCTACCGGTTCTCCAGAACCTGCTGGATTTCACCCCTGCAGCTAGGCTACCTGAAGGATCCTTTCTTTTGTAGAAAACGGTCTAGTTATTGAGAACTTCCTATCCCATCGAATTTATGATCGCCTACTTGTCCAGAAGACCAGGAGGAGTTCAAATCCTGTGGATTTCTTCATGGGGGGGGGTCACTTTTCCTGTCTCCTTCACTACATCTGTTCACTCAGCAGCTTCTCTGGTAAATCGTAGGCGCCACTTTGATGTTTACCTGGACTTCAGTCTAAGGTGATGGCTGAATTGAGTTCCATATTAATCTGACGCTTGCTATAATCTTGTTTTTCATTGAAGAATTGTAAACATTGTAAGCCTCGTAGAGAGCCACGCATAGCTTCAGGAATAATAATAATAATAATAATACAAAGACCTGGAAATAGAAATAGAATGACTGTGGCAAAAGAAAGCAAAGGAAATACCAGTAGAAATAGGCGCCTTGGGTGCAATCCAAAAACATATGGACCATCCCTTGAACATCCTCACTATCGGTCAATTGCAAAAGGCAGTTTGACTTGGAACAGCTTACATCCTGTGCCGAAACCTTCAACACCATTCAACAACAAACATTTGCCTATCCCAACTCTTTGGAAAGGACTCGATCGGTGAATTAAAATACCAAATCCAGTCTAAACATCTGTCTGACTATGCAATGTGCCATATTAATAATGATGATGATAATCATAAAAATAATGGCAGGAGTCTCAGCTTGAGTTTGTTCAGACGTTGTTTAACAAATGTATCCATAACAATGACCTGATTAGCAAAACAGTAGTCCCCGGCTCTATCTTTGGATCAGCTAATCATTCAGAGTAGACATCCCTTTTGTAGATTAGTCCTTCATGAATAAATATGTCTAGCTAGGCAAACGTAAGCAGAACCTTCCGTATCTATTTTAATGCTCAGTTTTTCTCTCTCAGAGAGACTGTTGCAAGTTGGGATAGCCAAGAGTTCAAGTTCCAACTTGCATATTGATTAAACACATTGCTGTTAGTTGCGAAGTCATGTCCAACCCATTGCGATCCCATGGACAACATTCCTCCAGGCCTTCCTGTCCTCTACCATCCTCTGGAGTCCATTTAAGCTCATGCCGACTGCTTCAGTGACTCCATCCAGCCACCTCGTTCTCTGCCGTCCCCTTCTTCTTTTGCCCTCCATCAGTCCCATCATTAGGCTCTTCTCCAGTGAGTCCTTCCTTCCTTCTCATTAGGTGGCCAAAGTATTTGAGTTTCGTCTTCAGGATCTGCCCTTCTAAAGAGCAGTCAGGGTTGATCTCCTCTAGGACTGACCGGTTTGATCACCTTGCAGTCCAAGGGACTCGTGGAAGTCTTCTCCAGCACCAGAGTTCAAAGGCCTCCATTCTTTGGCGCTCAGCCTTCCTTATGGTCCAACTTTCACAGCCATCCATTGCAACTGGGAAAACCATTTATGGTTATGCATGATTAAACATACAGGCCACCAAATTTCAACACAGTTCTGGACAACCTGCAGAATAAAACATTTAAACCAACTTTGTTACAGTCCCCAAAGAAGCAGTTAGGGAGTTGAATTGGTAGAGGACAGGGATGAAATCCAGCAGGTTCTGACAGGTTCTGGAGAACCGGTAGCGGAAATTTTGAGCAGTTCAGAAAACTGATAGCGGAAATTTTGAATAGTTTGGAAAACCAGCAAATACCACCTCTGACTGGCCCCAGAGTGGGGTGGGAATGGGGATTTTGCAGTATCCTTCCCCTGCCAGGCCCACCAAGCCACGCCCACCAAGCCACACCACGCCCACCAAGCCATGCCCACAGAACCGGTAGTAAAAAAATTTGGATTTCATCACTGGTAGAGGACCTATGGAATGGCCTTGAAGAACGAGAGGAAGATTCACCATCCATGGTCAGATAAGCAGAATTTGATCCTGGCTAAAAAAAGTAACTTGAAAAACCATCTCAGACAAACCCTCCTCTAGTTCAAAGAAAACGTGCAGAGGGAAACTCATTCAGACCATGCGAAATTCCATTATTAGAGCTGTTACAAGAACATAATCCTGGTTTATGTGGCACTGATATTTTTTTTTTTAGTCTGATCTACTTTCATGGGTTAACACAGACCATGTTCAAGGTTTTAACCTGGATATTTCTACCCTAATGACGACATTAGGAGGGGAAAAAATTCAGAACATGAGAGTTAGTATCTGTTACCAATTTGTGTTGATGTAATTATGCTGATTAACAAAGTGTAGAAGCGATGGATTATCTTGTTCCTGTAGAAAGTTTGTGCTGAAGTTTTGGAAATCCAGAAAGAAAAAGAGTGAGAAAATTAAAATCCTGTTTACTATTTAGCCAAGCAAAAGGGATTAGGAAGACTGAAGGCTAGATAGTTTGAAGTTGGAACAACGGGAGTATTTTTGCTTGTTGGCTTATTTGCACATTTGTTGCCCTGTAGATTCACTTTTTTGAAGGGATGCAGTGGCTCAGTGGCTAAGATGCTGAGCTTGTCGATCGAAAGGTCGGCAGTTCAGTGGTTCGAATCCCTAGCGCCGCGTAACAGGGTGAGCTCCCATTACTTGTCCCAGCTTCTGCCAACCTAGCAGTTCGAAAGCACGTAAAAAATGCAAGTAGAAAAATAGGGACCACTTTTGGTGGGAAGGGAACAGCGTTTTCCGTGCGCCTTTGGCGTTGAGTCATGCCGGCCACACAACCACGGAGACGTCTTCGGACAGTGCTGGCTCTTCGGCTTTGAAAAGGAGATGAGCACCGCCCCCTAGAGTCGGGAACGACTAGCACATATGTGCGAGGGGAATCTTTACCTTTATCTTTAGATTCACTTTTGCAAACTATCCCAAAACTGTTATTGTGATTAATTAACCACAACACCATTGTTAGAAATGATAGATTTTAGGAGATACGTTTTAAGATGAAGAAGTCTCACCTTGGCCACGAAACTGGCTATTAGAATCTTCTAATTTCTCTGGACCCTCCTTTCCTCTTTTATCCCAAATTTCTGAGCAAATGGAAACTGCTTTCAAGATCACCTCCAGACAGTAGTAATCCCCAGATGTTCTCTTTTGTTTCAAACCAAGTTGTGTAATGGTGTGAGCGATGCGTCATCATCTCTGACAGCTTTCACTGCGTTGGGTCTTCTCTTTCGCAGATAGAATAGAATAGAATAGAATAGAATAGAATAGAATAGAATAGAATAGAATAGAATAGAATAGAATAGAATAGAATAGAATATCGGAATGAAGAGTAGAGTAGAATAGAGTAGAGTAGAGTAGAGTAGAGTAGAGTAGAGTAGAGTAGAGTAGAGTAGAGTAGAGTAGAGTAGAATAGAATAGAATAGAATAGAATAGAATAGAATAGAATAGAATATTGGAATGAAGAGGAGAGGAGAGGAGAGGAGAGGAGAGGAGAGGAGAGGAGAAGAGAAGAGAAGAGAAGAGAAGAGAAGAGAAGAGAAGAGAAGAGAAGAGAAGAGAAGAGAAGAGAAGAGAAGAGAAGAGAAGAGAAGAGAAGAGAATATTGGAATGAAGAGTAGAGTAGAGTAGAGTAGAGTAGAGTAGAGTAGAGTAGAGTAGAGTAGAGTAGAGTAGAGTAGAGTAGAGTAGAATAGAAAAGAGTAGAGTAGAGTAGAGTAGAATAGAATAGAATAGAATAGAATAGAATAGAATAGAATAGAATAGAATAGAATTGGAAGGGACCTTGGAGGTCTTCTAGTCCAACCCCCTTCCCAGGCAGGAAACCCTACATCACTTCAGACAAACAGTTATCAACATCTTCTTAAAAACTTCCAGTGTTGGAGCATTCACAACTTCTGGAGGCAGTTATTCTTTTCATGTGAATGTAGGGCAGAAAGTAAAGCATTTTATGTTGCACCTGGCCTTCAGACTAAAGAAAGAGAGTCTAAACAGTCTTGTTGCTTCTGTACATTAAGTGTCATTTTGATGTACATTATAAGTAGAAGGAGAAGCAACAGAGGGAAACTCATCAAGGAGAGAAGCAGCCTAGAACTAAGGAGAAATTTCCTGACAGTGGAAACAATTAATCAGTGGAACGACTTGCCTCCAGACGTTGTGGGAGCTCCATCACTGGAGGTTTTTAAGAAGAGATTTGACTGGGAGAGGGCAGAGCTCCTGCCTTGAGCAGGAGGTTGGACTAGAAGACCTCCAAGGTCCCTTCCAACTTTGTTATCTGAATGGGCCACCATCAGTGAGCTGTTGGACAGCATTACTTGGTCTGTTGTGCAGATGTTTGGGTGATTTAGGGGTGGAGAATTGTGGTAGGTGGGAGTGTGTTTGGGGATTGTTATGTGTGTTGGACCTGGTCTTTGGGTGTTAAGTGAATTTCGTTGTATGGGTATACTGTGTATACACGTACAATTTATTTTTATTTATTTATTTATTTATATTTAAATTTATATACCGCCCTTCTCCTGAAGGACTCAGGGCGGTGAACAGCCAAAGGTAAAAAACATAAAATACAAAATTTAAAAGCAATTTAAAATATATTAAACAATTTGAATACCCCATTTAAAATTCAAATTAAAATTAAACAATTGAAAAAGTTAGGCGAGCCCAGCTTGTTGAAATAAAAAAGTCTTGAGGGCCTGGCGGAAGATACGTAAATCCAGGATCGTCCGTATCTCCGGGGGGAGCTCATTCCAGAGGGCAGGTGGCACAGATAAAGCTCTCCCCCTGGGGGCCACCAGTTGACATTGTTTGACCAATGGCACCGCGAGGAGCCCCTCTCTGTGGGAGTGTACTGGCCGGTGGGAGGCTCTCGACGGCAGGAGGCGGTCTCGTAAATATCCAGGTCTTAAGCCATGGACAATAAAGTTATTTATTTATTCATTTATTGAATGAACGGTGGGATATCTTTAGTGTGATGGCAGGAAAGATTGCATTTTTGTAATGATGGTTCAGAAGTAGGGAAGAGTTGACAGATGAGTCAGTCACATGCTGGCCAGAATGAGAATCACAATTGCTTCGGGACGCATACTGGGGTTTTTTGCTTGTTCGTTTCTGTTTCTCAGTTTAATAATGGGACCAGCCGAATGATTGCAGTGGACGCTTATCCAATTCCTTGCACGACAGTTAACAATTTGACAAGCGATCTGCTCGCACGACATCCTAGGACAGTGATGGCGAACCTTTCGCTTACCGAGTGACGAACAGGAATGTGCTTTGCGCCCTGCATGTGCTCGCTTGCCATCTGGGGTAACGTGTGGCTCCTCCCGCACCATCTGCGCATGTGCACATCTTTTGCGCCTGCGCACTAGCACACAATGTGTGTGCAATTTCATCATATGTGCATGCACACAGCTTTCACACGTGCAATGCACGTGGACAAACACTGTCTGCGCATGCACGCACAATCTTGCACACATGCGCAAACACACACGCATGCACAGGAGAGCTCCAAAGACCAGCTGGGTCCCCTGAATTGCACTCATGCGCATCAGAGGCGCAGGTGAGCTTGGCGACGGCTCGCGTGCCCGGAAAAATGGCTCTGCGTGCCACTTCCAGCACACCTGCTTAAGGTTCGCCAACACGGTCCTAGGAATTACTCGTCCTCTTTAAGGAACCTCGAACAGCAGCTCCAGAGACCACAGCCAAAAAACGAGGACAGAGAAATGCTGAACCGAGCACGGACCCGTTTCGTTCGGCTTTCTGCTGAAGAGGCAACTCATTTCGGGGTTTCAAAATGCTACTCGCCACCTTGGTAGAGCTGACGCCTGCCATGGAAAACTTCAAAGCCCTCTTCTCTTCTGCAACACGTTGGCTTGGGTGCAAGCTTTCCTTCTCGCCGTCCAACTGAAGCAACGAAGCTGTGTGGGAAAGCTGACGGGTGAAACTTGCTTTGTGGGGTAATGAAACCAACAAGTCTGGCTGCGTTGCACAAGGTTTGAAAGGCTTGATCCTCGTTAGTTAGCTAATTAATCCAAGTTTCCCCTTCCAGAGACCAGGACATCAGTTCTGGTGAACTAGGGCACGCAACGATGACCGTGACATCGAAGAGAAGTAGCCGAGCAGCCTAAATTTCTTTCCCCCCGTGCAAAAAAAAAAACCACTCCAAATGTGAAGAAGGCACCCTTCTAGAGAGACAACCTCGTGCCAAACACATTTCCTACATGACATTGCCAATCATGTGCTCGGTTGCGAGCCTGAAGGTGTACTCACCCAAGGAATTCACAAGGCGGTTAGCTGCTGATGCTACCTGTGACGAGATTCTGTTCCCGTAACCAGCCCGTTTGATGTTAAATCCAATTTAATTATAACTGGCAAGTTGGCAATTGCTCCGAGCAGCCTCATCTGGAATCTCCGTTCGGTTTCTTTGTGCCGGAGCCAAGAATCGAAGAAAACTGGGAACAGGTGTTCTTAGAACTTAGCTGTTCCAAGCTGGGGTTCTATCGGGATTGGCATTCGATCGGGATGGGGCACTCCAAAACAAAAGGTTGCCCCTCCGTGCCACGGCAGATGGCAAGGGATGGAAACGTGCGCCAAGGCGGAGTTGGGTTGAGCACTGTTTGTTCCGTTCACCTCAGAAAGCTCATGTCTTGGTGGATCCACAATCTCTGATCATGCATGGGGTGTTTTCTTTCAATGCAGTAGGTTCTTATGGTACTGTTTCATTCGGGTGCAGCTCCACCTATGCAGGAGAAGTTTCAATCCACTTTCTACCCAGGGCCCTAAAAAGTAGAATTCCCAAGTAACCTAAACCCTACTGAGAAATAGGCAAATAGGATGGCCTTGTGAGTTGACCCAGCGCCAATCTGCTTCTACAAACCAGGATAGTCTGAAAATATCCCAGCCAAGTCTTGTTTTGGGATTAAGAATAGCAGTTTATTGGAATTTTGGGACCAATCCCAGGACTCTTAACATAATTTTTTTAGACTGAAAATGTTATCCTGTCCCAGGGGTAAAATCCAGCAGGTTCTGACACGTTCTGGAGAACCGGTAGCGGAAATTTTGAGTAATTCGGAGAACCGGTAGCAGAAATTTTGAGTAGTTCAGAGAACCGGTAGTGGAAATTTTGAGTAGTTCGGAGAACAGGTAGCAGAAATTTTGAGTAGTTCAGAGAACTGGTAGCGGAAATTTTGAGTAGTTCAGAAAACCGGTAGCGGAAATTTTGAGTAGTTCCAAGAACTGGCAAATACCACCTCTGGCTGGCCCCAGAGTAGGGTGGGAATGGAGATTTTGCAATATCCTTCCCCCAGGAGTGGGGAGGGAATGGGGATTTTGCAGTGTCCTTCCCCTGGTGTGGGGTGGGAATGGAGATTTTGCAATATCCTTCCCCTGCCATGCCCACCAAGCCATGCCCACCAAGCCACACCACGCCCACCAAGCCACGCCCACAGAACCCATAGTAAAAAAATTTGGATTTCACCACTGTCCTGTCCCTAAGGCCCACCATCTTAAAGCAGAGTTTCCCCCTTTGGCAAGTTTGTTTAAAATTGTTTAACATTTGTGATAAAGCCAATCCAACATGAAAAGAGCCTTGGTAGTACAGTGGTCTAAGGCACCCTGTTATTAAGCTGGTTATTAAAACCAGCTGCCTGCAATTACTGCAGGTTCGAATCTCGCCAAGGCTCAAGGTTGACTCAGCCTTCCATCCTTTCTAAGGTAGGTAAATTGAGGACCCAGTTGTGGGGGCAATAAGCTGACTTTGTATAAATATACAAAAGGATGAAGGCTATTGCTGAGCACATTGTAAGCTGCCCTGAGTCTCCGGAGAAGGGTGGCATATAAATCAAATTAAAAAAAAATCGTAAACTTGGTGGTTTGTTCCCAGTTCTCCAGGGCAGGACCAAGCAGATGTTATTATTATTATTTACTTCAAACAGTTGCTCAATGAATGGTCACACAAGTCAAAGGCTACCTGTATTTCTTTGGAGCATCTCTGGGCATCTTTTGTTCCACCCCTAAACTCTTGCATTATCTTTCACTATTGCTGGTTCCACTGTGTGATTTGAGCCCGTAAGGCGCAGAAGCTGTACCATTTCCTTCTTCAGCCTGCTGAAAAAAAGAACAATTGTGTGTTGTGGAACTTGGCTTAACTGGTAGCCTTGTCTTTTTTCAAAGGAAACCTCACCTGGCCAAACCACAGATAACGCAAACAGAGCGTTTTGCTATCAAAAGAAAAAAGTGTGTCACTCAGCGATGCAAATTGCCCTTCTGTGTTTACTTTCTCTCTCTCTTTGAAACAAAAAAAAAGAGGGATCAACTAATAGACGTTTATGCAAATTAAGAATCGTTGCACAGTCAGCCAGATGTTCAGTCTGGTTGTGTCATTTTTGTCCACCTACCGAGTCCTTCCCAAGAACCTGGGATAGGCAGGTGCTGTACTTTGATGGCATTCAAAGGCTTGTCCCAGGATGTCAGCTGTTCCAAGTAAAGCTGCCTTTTGCAATTGACTGGTGGGGATTTGGTCAATGCCGACAAATGTTTTGGGATTGTACCCAAGGCGCTTATTGCTATCGGTACTTCTATTTTTGCTTTCTTTTGCCACAGTTGTTCTACTTCTATTTGGACAGGTAGTCCACAACTTACAATAGTTTGTTTAGTGACCATTCGAAGTTACAGCAACATTGAAAAAAGGGACTTGGGCAGTGGTGGGTTGCTCCCGGTTTTGTCCGGTTCTTGCGAACCGGTAGTAAAAGTGGCGGGAGACTCCGCCCACCCATCTAGATGTCATAATGGACAATCTGTGCATGCACAGAAGTGCGTGCATGAGCAAAGCAAGTGATCACACGCGCTCCCATTGTGAACCAGTAGTAAAGGTAAGTAGAACCCACCCCTGGACTTATGACCATTTTTCACACTTACGACCGTTGCAACATCCCCATGGTCACCTGATTGACATTCGAATGCTTGATAACTGACTCACATTTATGACGATTGCCATGTTCCTGAGTTACTCAATCCCCTTTGGCAACCTTCTGACAAGCAAAGTTCATGGAGGAAACCATATTCACTTCCCAACTCTGCTGCTAATTTAAAAACTGCAGGGTCTCCCTTAACAAATGTGGTGAGAAAAGTCGTTAAAATGGGGCAAAACTGACTTAACAAATTTTCTCAATTTAGCAACATAAATTTTGGGCTCAATTGCGATCCTAAGTCAGGGACTACGCGAATTTTGTATTTTGTGATGTTTCTATCCAGTTTGGTAGCAAAGAGTTTATACTTTGGTTGTAGGACTTGTGGTTGGTTTATAGACAGGTGTCTATAAGTAAAGGTAAAGGTTCCCCTCGCACATATGTGCTAGTCGTTCCTGACTCTAGGGGGCAGTGCTCATCTCCGTTTCAAAGCCAAAGAGCCAGTGCTGTCCGAAGACGTCTCCGTGGTCATGTGGCCGGCATGACGCAATGCCAAAGGCACACGGAACGCTGTTCCCTTCCCAGCAAAGATGGTCCCTATTTTTCTACTTGCATTTTGTATGTGCTTTCGAACTGCTAGGTTGGCAGAAGCTGGGACAAGTAACGGGAGTTCACCCCATTACGTGGCGCTAGGGATTCGAACCGCTGAACTGCCAACCTTTTGATTGACAAACTCAGCATCTTAGCCACTGAGCCACCGCATCCCTACAGGTGTCTATAGAGTAGCCAAAAAGTCAATATCTACCAGTAGTGACCACCAGCATATGATCAAAAACATAAAAGACATGAAGAGAAGAGAAGGACCAGGGGAGACAGAATAGCACTCTTCCAATATTTGAGGGGCTGCCACAGAGAGGAGTGGGTCGAGCTATTCTCCAAGGCACCTGAAGGCCAGACAAGGAATAATGGATGGAAACTGATCAAGGAGAGATTCAACCTAGAAATAAGGAGAAATTTTCTGACAGTGAGAACAAGCAACCAGTGGAACAGAAGTTGCCTTCAGAAGTTGTGGGAGCTTCATCACTGGAAGCTTTCAAGAAAGGATTGGATTGCCATCTGTCAGAAATGGGGTAGGGTCTCCTGCTTGAGCAGGGGATTGGACTAGATAACCTACAAGGTCCCTTCCAACTCGGTTAATCTGTAAGAAACCAAAGTCAATTCTGGAGCTGTTTTTGTCTCCCCCCAACAAATTCGGGAAATGTCTCCTCGTTTTCTTCTTCTTCTTTTTTTTTTTTTTTTGGTCATCTCCCTGCCCTGAACCTGGGAGACTGAGGATGGAGGAAAGCTCAAAGCTCAATGAGAGTAGGAGGAGAGAAGAGAGGAGCATAAACACGAGGAGAGTTTATGACTTTATGAATATTCTAGAGGTTGCTTAGGTAGGTATTAGAAATTTGAAAGTCTGAAGACAGATTATTCTAATGATACTCCGTTGCTTATTCCGTTGGACTGGAAGACATGGGATTGGATTGTGTCAGGTCATTAACATTGGCTTGTGTTCCCTTTTCAGAAATGAAAATGAACGGTGATGTGGCGGATTCCACAGAAATGAGGAATGACGGCAGTCACCGAGATCCTGGTAAGGAAACAGTTCTCCTCACCTTTTCTGGTGTCTTTTCATGCCTTCCAACAACAGCCCATGTTCCGAGAGGAAGCTCCTGGCTGGAGATTGAAGCCCATCCTCAGATTCTCATGCTTTGTCTCCAGGTTTGGGAAACTAGAAACAAATTTCCATTCTAGGAAGCCACTTTTTTTTTACTGTTTCTTCATCCTCTTAAATTTACTAGGATGGTTATGGCTTTGGTGACCCAAAAAAACAAGAATTTACTAATAGAAGAGAATCTTGATAGATCGAGGTTGAACTATGGAGTCCTTGATGCTCTCTGAGCTTGGTTGCAGATATCTCATTCCCTAACTAAGGAACACTGATGATGTTACCAAGTTGGGTGATGAGACGTCTACAAGGAAACAAGCAAGCTCAGAGAGCATCAAGGACTTCACAAAGAAAGAGGTTATAGAGAAGGAGTCGGTGGGTGTTTGCCGCTCGCTTGTGACATTGGTGTCTGGTCTACTACAGCTTTGCTGAGCACTTTTAAGATGGCGCTGCAGCCAACGAGAAATCTCTGGTTAATGACGAATTGATGCGACTGTCTCATTGCTTCATACTTCTGGCTGTGAAGTGATCACAGCCCTGAAGTATGATACGTCAGGGCTAGTCTACTGAAGTTCTCCGTAAAGGTCGAAAATTTATCTTAGAGGCAGAACGATTCAAAAAGTCCTTCTGCCGAATTTGCTTTCTTCACGGTGATTTTTGGCCTTTGCGTTGTTGCCATCTTAATTATCAGCAATCTGGGAAAGACGAGATTATCCTGACACATGTGTAAACTGTGTTAATAAAGCATAAATTAGTCCATCTTACGCTCCTGGTAACAGGAAGGAGAGAAAAAACGCTTGTGGTTGTGTAGTTCAAAGGAATTATTAGAGTAATTTCCTCCAGAATGAATAAATGATACCTCCGAAAGAGCTTAAAGGCCAAATCTTTTAACATCTAGAATTTGAACGTTGTTGTTATCAGCCCCTAATTAATTTAAGGATTTTGTTTTGCAAAATGAGGCATCCTCTGGCCATCTCCATTCATGTGACTGCACTTCCAAGCACTGATGTTTGGGTTTGACTTTAACGGTGACCATAGCACGCTCTTTCAAATATAGTAGTCCTGGAGTTACAACAGTTGAGTTAGTGACCATGCAAAGTTACAACAGCCCTGGAAAAAGGGACTTACAACCGTTTTTTCACACCTACAACTATTGGAGCTTCCCCATGGCCATGTGATGAAAATTCACATGCTTAACAGCTGATTCTCTCCCAAAGGTGCTTCTTTTCAAGACTTTGGGTTTTTCTTTGAAGACATTTCACTCAGGGGTGAAATGTAAAATGTGTTACTACCGGTTCTGTGGGCGTGGCTTGGTGGGAGAAGTAATGTGACTGGGTGGGCGTGGCCAACTTCTTTTTTTTTTTAACTTTTCAAAGCATTTTTTCTAATGCTTTGAAAAGCCTCTCTGCTGATCAGGCAACTCAGCTGGGATCGACAGAGAGGCTTTTTAAAAAATCGCAGGGGTGAAATGTAAAATGTGTTACTACCGGTTCTGTGGGCGTGGCTTGTGTGTGGGGGGGGGGTAATGTGACTGGGTGGGCGTGGCCAACTTCTTTTTTTTTTTAACTTTTCAAAGCATTTTTTCTAATGCTTTGAAAAGCCTCTCTGCCGATCAGGCAACTCAGCTGGGATCAACAGAGACTTTTCAAAGCAATTTTTTTACCACCTCTTCGGCCAAGAGGTTGCAGAAAAAAATGCTTTGAAAAGCCTCTGAGGATCCCAGCTGAGCCGCCTGATCATCAGAGGTTTTTTTTTTTTTTTTACTTTTAAAAGCATTTTTTCGTCGAAAGAGGTTGTAGAAAAAATGCTTTTAAAAGTAAAAAAAAAAGCCTCTGATGATCGTGTGACTCAGCTGAGCATGGTGGGGGGTGGGGGGCGCAGGGATTTTTGCTACCGGTTCTCTGAACCACCTGCCGCCATCGCTACTGGATCGGGTGATCCGGTCTGAACTGGGAGCATTTCAACCCTGGTTTCGCTTCTCATCCAAGTAGTTTCTGGCTCTTCTGACTCATCATCCAGTCAGAGCTGAAGAAGCTTCTTGGAAGAGAAGTGAAACATCTTCAAAGAAAAACCAAGAAAGTCCAGCTACCTCTCGAAAAAAGCACTTTTGGGACAACCACGACCTAGATGATTGAGAATCTCCATAGACATTTAGCAACTGACTCTTACTTATGATGGTTTCAAAGTCCCAGGGGTCATGTGATCCACTTTTGCAACCTTCTGACAAGCAAAGTCCACGAGGAAATCAGATTCACTTAACAACCACATCACTAACTTAACAACCGTGGCCAGTAAAGTCGTTAAACTCAATTTTACAAATGTCTCACTTAGCAGCAGAAATTTTGGGCTCAATTGTGGTCGTAAGTCGAGGACTACCTGTATCAATAAAACTTTGTATTCGGGTACTCAAAACCATTCTCCCTGAAGAGTAGACTTGAAAGTACCTAAATCTACATTAAAAATCAAATAAATGTTTCATTAGCTCTGATAAGAGAAAAATGGAAGCATTGGTGTTTAATGTTGATTGCTAAATTTGACTACAATTCCCATCACGTCTTGCCAGCATGTTTGTGGAAGAGCTCTCTTTGGTGGTTGGAGAAAAATCATCCTTGGTCTAAAGGATCTCCCATCTTGGTCTCCAACCTTGGTAACTTCTGGACTTCAACTCCCAGCATTCCCCAGGCAGGGAAGCAAATCTGGCTGGGGAATCCTGGGAGTTGAAGTCCACAAGTCATAAAGTTGCCAAGGTTGGAGGCCCCTGGGATAAAAGATTGGCTTGGAAGCTCCTAGATGTAGGACTTTCCTGGGGCAACCAATACAGAGACGTCTCAAAGGGCATTCCACAAAATATAGCTTAATATTCCACAATAGCCCAGGTTGCCACTCATTAAAAACACTGTGGGAACTTAAGAACTGTAGCTTCCACGCCAATTATCTCATGCTCATTGGAGGACTTGAATGTGGCTTAAAGTGGGAAGAATGTGTTTTCCTGAGAGATGAGAACTTCAACAGTGATATGAGAAGGCGATGTCCCAAGGCTCAGCAGGAATGTGCATGAGCAACAGCGGTTACAACAACTTTGGCACACACAGTCCCTGCAACTTCGAGATTAGCCAAGTCGGTGTGGCCAAGAGAGGGATTCTGGATTGGTGCTACACTTCCAGCTACGAGTTTCCAAAGTAAAGTGGTCATGTGGCCAGCATGACTCAACGCCAAAGGCGCACGGAACGCTGTTCCCTTCCCACCAAAGGTGGTCCCTATTTTTCTACTTGCATTTTTTACCTGCTTTCAAACTGCTAGGTTGGCAGAAGCTGGGACAAGTCACGGGAGCTCACCCCGTTATGCAGCACTGGGGATTCGAACCGCTGAACTGCCGACCTTTCGATCAATAAGCTCAGCGTCTTAGCCACTGAGCCACCTAGTTCATTAAACTAGACATATCCAATTCCAGCAACCATTCTTCGTATGTGTTAGCCCCCAGCCCCCTAATCATCTGTTTTGTCCAAGGAGGGTCCAGTGATGCCACTAGAAAAAGGCATGGTTGAATAATTCAGCCTGTGTTCAATGGGTTAAAATTGGGGAAAGGAATGGAAGTCAACAGTTCCTCTCTCCCATCTTTTTATTTGTTTATTTATCTATCTATCTATCTATCTATCTATCTATCTATCTATCTATCTATCTATCTATCTATCTGTTAGATTTATATGCCACCCTTCCCCGGAGACTCAGGGCGGCTTACAATGCGTTAAGCAATAGCCTTCATACTTTTGTATATACCTGCTTAGTAGGGCTTTCGCCCCTCCCCCCCGTCCCAAGCAGTGTTCTTTTTTATACAAAGTCAGCTTATTTCCCCCACAATCCGGGTCCTCATTTTACCTACCTCAAAAGGATGGCAGGCTGAGTCAACCTTGAGCCTGGTGAGATTTGAACTCGCAGTAATTGCAGGCAGCTGGTGCTACTTAATAGCACTTTAATCTGCTGCACCACCAAGGCTCTTTACTCCAATAGACCCCTAAAAAAATTTGAAGGTAAAGTGGGAAGCTTCCTGGAGCATCTTCCCCTTCCCATCCTTGCCCTTAATTTATTTTTTAAAATGGAACTACATTTCACTTTTTTCGTAACAAAATTTCAATAGCAAAATCGTGTTGGCCTACAGTTGATTGGGATGCCCATGTGCATCTAGATGGCAATGGTCAACTAGAAAATCAGCTGCAAGGTTCAGGGTTTGGGGAACACAAGGCAGAGTTGGGGTTGATGTTGGGAGAAAACCTTTAAAGGAAGGAAGTTCATCCTCAAATGGTCAAGAAGTAGGATGTAGAACTACTCCGAAGAAGCTCCTGACGAGGTCATCCTTCCTTGAAATTTGATGTTCCTCCACCCTTTTGTCTTTGGGGGGGATCTTTTGACTCTCAACCTACTACCTTCATTACCTTCTCCAACTTTAGAGGCCTTAAGATGTCATCAAGGTTGTGAGTCCAGAGCCACAAGATCTGAACTGTCAGAACTGGTTCTATTACAAGATCGAGATCTTAGATCTTTAGGATTGACTCAACAAGTGTCTTATTCTTCCCTTCTCATGAGACTTCAGCTGGAGAGATGATTTCCCTCTGCCTGCCTATGAGATTCCAAGTTGGAGAACACAGTCTACTTTTGGGCCCAGAGACCGAGTCCAAATCTGGTTAACCCTTGGCTCAATCTAGAGACAGAGACAGATTGACAGAGTTGGAAGGGAATTTGTAAGTCATCTAGTCCAACCCCCAACCCAAGCAGGAGATCCTACACCATTTCTGACAGATGGCAGTCCAATCTCTTCTTGAAAGCTTCCAGGGATGAAGCTCCCACAACTTTCAAAGGCAACTTCGGTTCCATCGGTTGATTGTTCTCATTATCAGAAAATTCCTCCTTATTTCCAAGTTGAATCTCTCCTTGGTCAGTTTCCATCCATTATTCCTTGTCTGGCCTTCAGGTGCCTTGGAAAATAGCTTGACCCCCTCCTCTCTGTGGCAGCCCCTCAAATATTGGAAGGCTGTTATCATGCCTCCCCTGGTCCTTCTCTTCACTAGACTAGCCATGCCCAGTTTCTGCAACCGTTCCTCATATGTTTTAGTCTCCAGTCCCCTCATCATCCTGGTTGCTCTTCTCTGCACTCTTTCTAGAGTCTCAACATCTTTTTTATAGTGTGGTGACCAAAACTGGATGCAGTACTCTAGGTGTGGTCTTACTAAGGCTTTATAGAGTGGTATTAGTACTTCCCTTGATCTTGATTGTAACCCTCTGTTAATGCACTTTAGGATTGCATTGGCTTTTTGTCCTTTTTTTTGTCCTTTACTGTATTGTAGTCAAAAGACATCTTCATTGCCCCCTCCGATTACTGTGCCTTATCTCTCCCCCTCCACTGGCCACCTGCCATGGTCTCCTTTGGCTACTCAATGGTTGATCCAGCTTGTTCTCTCCTGGTTGGACAACATCCTGAGTGAAACCTGGAACGCCATAAAATCCCATGAAGAATAATTCAGCTCTCCTTGCAATCTTCCAAAGACCTTCTGTGGAGGAGGGGGGTGCCAGGAGAGAATTCCCTGTGCTCCCCCACCCCCATGCCAGCGAGAGGGAGGGAAGGCAGCTGATACCTTCAGGGTTTCTGCAGCCTGCTGTTTCTTTGTCTGCCTGCAAAAGGGTTCAGCCCAAATCCACAGGCCTGGGAAAATGGGGGGGAAAGAACCAACTCCCACCAGTCCATCAAAAGCTCACTATGGATTTGGAAGAAGCGGCCAAAACTTCTTTCCAACGGAAGGCAGGCATCGAAGGAGCCTTTGACCTCCTCTCTCTTCTTTTCAATTGATTTGTTTTAATGGATTTCTTTTTCCAAAAAAAAAAGACAAAAAACCAAACCAACCTCTGGCAGATGGAACTCCTCCCTACCTTCTTGAGGTGCCAGGATGAGTAGGCAGGGTAGTAGACCCGTATCTTTGTTTATTTGTGGCGAGCAGTAGGTCTCTCTCTATCTCCCTTGATTGCAACAGCCCAGATACACAGACTTCCCTTTGGAAACGGGGTGCGGTTGAAGGGGAGGATGGGAGTGAGGCAAGGCCTTTTTTAAAAAAAGAAAAGAAAAGAATACTGTGGAAGAGGGGAAGGCAGCTCCAGCACACCTGTCCGTAACTGAATGGCTGTAGGCCATGGGGAAGCATGCTTCTCTCATTCCCCCGCCCTCTCTTCCACCGGACAAACGGGGAACCGTTCCAGGATCTTCTGCAATACATTTGGGCAACCCCGCTGCGCTCAGATGGATGAAATCCACACACCCTGTGTCAAATCTCGCTTATAAAGGAAGCAAGGGGTTTTGGGGGGCAGGGGTGCTATTCAGCAGGTTCTGACAGGTTCTGGAGAACCGGTAGCGGAAATTTTGAGTAGTTCGGAGAACCAGCAAATACCACCTCTGACTGGGCCCAGGAGTGGGGTGGGAATGGGGATTTTGCAGTATCCTTCCCCCTGGAGCGGGGTGGGAATGGGGATTTTGCAGTATCCTTCCCCTGGAGTGGGGAGGGAATGGAGATTTTGCAGTATCATTCCCCTGGAGTGGGGTGGGAATGGGGATTTTGCAGTATCCTTCTGCCAGGAGTGGGGAGGGAATGGGGATTTTGCAGTATCCTTCCCCTGGAGTGGGGAGGGAATGGGGATTTTGCAGTATCCTTCCCCTGGAGTGGGGAGGGAATGGGGATTTTGCAGTATCCTTCCCCTGGAGCGGGGTGGGAATGGGAATTTTGCAATATCCTTCCCCTGGAATGGGGTGGGAATGGGGATTTTGCAGTATCCTTCCCCTGGAGTGGGGAGGGAATGGGGATTTTGCAGTATCCTTCCCCCTGGAGTGGGGTGGGAATGGGGATTTTGCAGTATCCTTCCCTTGGAGTGGGGAGGGAATGGGGATTTTGCAATATCCTTCCCCTGGAATGGGGTGGGAATGGGGATTTTGCAGCATCCTTCCCCTGGAGTGGGGAGGGAATGGAGATTTTGCAGTATCCTTCCCCTGCCATGCCTACCAAGCCACGCCCACAGAACCAGTAGTAAAAAAAAAATTTGAATTCCACCTCTGGGTTTGGGGCTAGTTTGCACAGGTGAGATCTGGACCATTTCACCGTGCAGGTGGGAAAACAACAGTGTTTGTTCCCTCGCCCGCAGTTCGACACCCGGTTCTTTGCATGTAGGAAATGGACATATTAGGGAAAGCGCAAAACTAGGATCCTTCTGCCAGCCTCGTGTTTTCCACAGCTGAGGAAGGCCGTTGCATGTTTTCCCTTCCAGTGTGACGCTCAGGACTTGTTTACCTCTTCTCTGCTGTTTTGTTGGTAAATGTAGATCCTTCTGCTCTTGGGATTTCTTTTTCTTCCTTGAGGCGTTGGCTGTCACGAGGAGGGGAAAGAAATGGAAGCAGCGTTAGAGAAACAAGGGAAGGCTTTCAAGCAGAAGACAATTTCACTAGGAAGTTCAGGCCCCCCACCATCTCCGGGAATCTGCTCGTTCCTGTCAAAGTCTTTGGAATGAAATGCCTTCTTCAATTCGTCACCTGTATGACCCTGAGCAAAAGCAGAGTGACTTTTTCTCAGCTGCCACAAAGGAAAAGATGGAACTTATCCTATTCCAGCAAGCCGGCCTTGCCTAATTTTCTCCCCTGTTTTAAAATTCTTTTAAATCTTTAAGACATGTCTTGAAGAAAAAAATTCAATTTTCAATTCAATCCTCAAGGGCGGTATAGAAATTCGAATAAATGAAATGAATTGTTTTTACTGGGTATAGTTAAGGATTTTTCAGTGGGTGAAACAAAATTGATATTGTATATGGTGACAGCAGCTAGGTTACTGATTGGTCAATATTGGAAAAGGGATGATATGCCTACAATTCAAGAATGGACTTTGAAGGTGGCCAGTTTTGCAGAAATGGTGAAGATATCAGCATATTTAAAAGACCGGACTCAGGAGACTTATGCATGGGAGTGGAAGAAATGGATAGATTATGTGCAGAATAAATATCAAACTGGGAAGTATCAGATAGCTTTTAGCTGAATGTTGTGTAGAAATGTATAGTATATAGGGGGCAAAATAGCTTATTGTTATGTAGAAATGTATAGTGCACAGGGGGGAGAATAGAGGGGTGGTAAAGTATGATATAATATAATGTGGATGGATTTCACCTTGGGGAAGTCATGGGAAGAGGGGAAGGTTTGGGGGGGTTAGGGAGGGATGGGGGGGAAATGGGGAAAAATTGGTATTTGTAAAACTTTTTCAATTAAAAAAAATTCTTTTAAATCAAAATTTTAATCTGTTTTAAATTATTGGGATTTTTAATTGTCTCGGGCTAAATTATTTAATCTGGTTTTAAATTATGTCTTTTAACTTTTGTATCTATGTATTTTATTTTGTGCCTGTTCGCCGCCCTGAGTCCTTCGGGAGTAGGGCGGTATATAAATCTAATAAAACAAACAAAACAGACAAACAAACTTCTGGGGATGATCATTTCTGTGTTCCCACTGGACCAGATGAGCCAAGACAGTGATGAGTGCTAGCTCACTTTTGGAGAAGTCATACTGTACTCCTCAAATAAAGAGGAGAATGGAATGGAATGGAATGGAATGGAATGGAATGGAATGGAATGGAATAGACTAGACTAGACTAGACTAGACTAGACTAGACTAGACTAGACTAGACTAGACTAGAATAGAATAGAATAGAATAGAATAGAATAGAATAGAATAGAATAGAATAGAATAGAATAGAATAGAATAACAGAGTTGGAAGGGACCTTGGAGGGCTTCTAGTCCAACCCCCTGCTCAGGCAGGAAACCCTACACTACTTCAGACAAATGGTTATCCAACATCTTCTTAGAAACATCCAGTGTTGGAGCATTCACAACTTCTGGATTAAATTAAAACTGGTTAATTGTTCAGGAAATGTCTCCTTAGTTCTAAGTTGCTTCTCTCCTTGATTAGTTTCCATCCGTTGCTTCTTGTCCTGACCTCAGGTGCTTTGGAGAATCGCTTGACTCCCTCTTCTTTGTGGGAGCCCCTGAGATGTTGGAACACTGCTATCATGTCACCTGTCGTGTCAGTTCTTTACATGCAGAAGAACCCCAGTTCAGGTGCCCACCGTCTCTAGATTTTGGTGGTCGTTCTGTTGTCCCATTTTCTCTGATCCTCCCTGGACCTCATTTCTTCCAGATTGTCTCTCACGGCTTAACTGGTTCCATGAATTCTTGAAAGCTCTTGCTTTGGAATTTCAGCTACCTCGTCTTTTGTTGACCTCTGTTTCCATTGTGTTTATTTTTCCAAGTGTCCCAATCTTTTCCAATCACTCTTTCCTGGAGTGACTGTGTCAGAAGTCCAAAGTATCAAGCGTCCAAAATATTTAGGCTTTCGTTTCCCTTACCTCTTGCACATCCACGCACTTCTCTAAATCTACCAACTGAAATCAGCAATGCTCAAGATAAACTCCAATTCTGACTTTTGTCTATAAATCATCTCATATATAATCCTATTGTCAGCTTCGGAAGCCATATTAGGCCGGAAGCTTCCATTCTGCCACCTTCTCATGTGTGGGAAAGTAGGAGGGGGGATTTAGTAAAGGGGTTGTCTTTAGACATAATAGCATTCTTCCTGTCGGTCAAGGTCAAGGTGATCCAGCATCTGGAGAAGGAGTGGTCGGAGTGAGATCTCAAGACGGGACGGATGGTGATTGGGGCGGGGAGAAAGGGGATGGTTTTGGGGGTTTTGATTTACTGAGGGAAAACCCGGACCTCTCAGATTCAGGTTTTCCCAGATGTGCCAGTTTACCTATTCTAGTAAATAGAACTTTGAAAAATGCTTGCTTCAGAGTTTTTACTTGGAGTTGGGGGTTTTTTCTGGAACGCTGACACCTATATTATCTAAAGTCAGATATACTCCAAGATGGGATTTTTATACCTTGTGGCAGGGGTGAAATCCAGAAGGTTCTGACAGGTTCTAGAGAACCGGTAGTGGAAATTTTGAGTAGTTCGGAGAACCGGTAGCGGAAATTTTGAGTAGTTCGGAGAACCGGTAGCGGAGATTTTGAGTAGTTCGGAGAACCGGTAGTGGAAATTTTGAGTAGTTCGGAAAACCGGTAGTGGAAAATTTAATTAGTTCAGAGAACCGGTAGCGGAAATTTTGAGTAGTTCAGAGAACCGATAGTGGAAATTTTAAGTAGTTCAGAGAACCGGTAGCGGAAATTTTGAGTAGTTCAGAGAACCGGTAGTGGAAATTTTGAGTAGTTCAGAGAACCGGTAGTGGAAATTTTAAATAGTTCAGAGAACTGGCAAATGCCATCTCTGGCTGGCCCCAGAGTGGGGTGGGAATTGAGATTTTGTAATATCCTTTCCCCAGGAGTGGGGAGGGAATGGGGATTTTGCATTATCCTTCCCCTGCCACATCCACCAAGCAACACCATGCCCACCAAGCCACGCCCACAGAACCGATAGTAAAAAAAAATGGGATTTCACCACTGCCTTGTGGTAACCTGCTGATCGGATCACAATGATCAGGTGCCTAGTAACATTAATCCAAGGTTTATTTAACTATGATTTGTTGGGCCAATATGAGATCTGTGCATAAGCTAAAGGGCCACCAAATACACATGGACTCTGCGTGCTCTTCCCAATGTACACATACCCAAAACAAACCATCTAACAAGGCTTGGGTAGCACATCCCAGCTGGGATCTTTATGCCAATTACGGAGCAGTCGGTTGCTATGGTAATCCTGGTCTGTAGAACATTTGCATAAAGCAGCTGATTTCCATAACGGAGCTCTGAGCCAGACAAGCGTAAAATTTCCATACGGGGCCAGCTCTTCATGAAGAAGAAGTCCATTGAGGTGGAGGTTTACGGGAGGGTGAAGATTTGAATATCAAATGAGGAGACATCCTGGAAAGAAGACAATAGGGAGTGGGACTGGGCATCAGAAAGGGGAGAAGGAGGAAGAGGAGGAGGAAGCGATGAAGAAGGACCAGACACAGAAGAGACAAGGATGGAGATACCGGCTCATTGACGGTACCAAACCTTCACTTAGGACCTTCTGTCCATTCCCAAACAGACTTTTTGCATATCGTGATCCCCACAGACAATTTATAATGGCTAAAGCAATATACCAAATGTGAGAATAAATCAATAAACTCATCTTTCCTTCTATATGTACATCTTTCCTTCTACATACCAGTTGTGCAGCTGCCACCAAAAAAGCGAATGCAATCCTTGGTTGTATAAACAGAGGCATAGAATCAAAATCATGTGAAGTATTAGTACCGGTTTATAAAGCTTTGGTAAGGCCACATCTGGAATGCCACATCCAGTTTTGGTCACAACGTTACAAAAAGGATGTTGAGACTTCAGAAAAAGTACAGAGAAGAGCAACTAAGTCCTGGAGACCAAAACATATGAAGAACTGCTGCAGGATTTGGGTTTAGCTAGTGAGTAGAGTAGAGTAGAGTAGAGTAGAGTAGAGTAGAGTAGAGTAGAGTAGAGTAGAGTAGAGTAGAGTAGAGTAGAGTAGAGTAGAGTAGAGTAGAGTAGAGAATAGAATAGAGAATAGAATAGAGAATAGAGTAGAGTAGACTCTATAGAAAATAGAGTAGAGTAGACTCTATAGAAAATAGAGTAGAGTAGAGTAGAATAGAGAATAGAGAATAGAGTAGAGTAGACTAGAATAGAGTATAGAATAGAATAGAATTCTTTATTAGACAAGTGTGATTGGACACACAAGGAACTTGTCTTTGGTGCATATGCTCTCAGTGTACATAAGGAGAATAAAATACATTCATCAAGAATAAAAAGATACAACACTTAGTGATAGTCAAGGTTACTAATAAGCTATCAAATCATACTAGGAAACAAATAAAAAACAATATAACTGAAAGATACAAGCAACAAGGTTATAGTAATAGAGTAAGTGGGAAGAGATAGATACTAGTAAGGAAGAGAAGAATAATAGTAATACAGTCTTAGTAAATTATTTGACAGTGTTGTGGGAATTAGTTGTTAGGAAGTGGCATAGTATTGACCAATACTATGCCAACTCAGGAACGTCTACTTTACAAAATTGAAAAGTGAATGGGTTCTTGGGTGCTTCAGAGAGGAGCCCCACTCTCCCAAACTCCTGATGAGAGTTTGATGGATCCCACGAGTCACTTGGTGGTGAGATGGGCAGCAAACAAATTTCATCAATCATGGTACCAGCCTTTTCGCTCAACGTTCCCTGATGGATTTATGGTTAAGTTTGCTGTTTGCTCCTGAGCAGCAAACAACAATACTTGCTTGACAAACCCCACAAATTCCATCCAGAATCGGGGCACATTTTCTCCACTTCAGGGAAAAGTCCCCAGGCGAAGTCGCAGAGCTCTTGCCAAGGCTGTGTAAAATTGACTCATGGCTGGTTGTTGCCAGCTCTCCGAGGGAGGGGAGGAAGCCAGCGCCTCTCTCAACAGCTTGCTGGGACTCGGCTCTCCTCCCAAACATCTCCTGCCTCGCGCCTGGAATTGTGGTGGATCCAGTTCGGTTGGATATATCGGGAGCCCTCTCCCCAAGAGACGTCCTTTCGACCTCGTGTCTCTTCTCGTGTTGGAAAGAGGTCGGCCCCAAAGAAAGCCACATCGAACCCTGGCTCTCTTCCAAGAGGGATGAAACCCTCTCCCCAAAAAAATTGTGGTCTCAACCATTGAGCAAGATGAGGTTTCACTGTTGAAATTCCAGCCCTATCAAAGTGGCAAGCTGAAGTATGTTTAGAAGGGATTAAATCCATGGAAGCCAATGGGACTTCATTTGGAGACGTCAGATTGGGCTGGTTGGGCAGCCAGAATTTCCCTGGGGATATGGGTCCATTTTGATTCCTAACAACAGCTGCAAAATATCTGGCAGAAGCTGGTGTCCACAGCTAGAAGACGGGCAGATTTGACCAGATCCGAGGTCGGCAACCTTAAACACTCAAAGAGCCACAAAGGTCCTAACTGGAAGCTCTCATTCAATTCTGGAGCTGACTGGAAGTCTGGTTCCCACATCAGTCTCCTCCTAGTGCAGCGTCCTTTTTCCTCTGCTGACCAGAAGTCCAGTTCCTCCACCATAGAGTCTCCTCCTAGCGTGGCATCTTTTTCCTCCACCTGTCCTAATCAAAAGCCCTATCAATTGTGGAGCCGACCAGCAACAGGGAGCCACAGCAGAGGGATGAAAGAGCCACATGAGGCTCCAGAGCCGCAGGTTGCTGACCCCTGGACCAGATGATCATCCTAGCTTGATAGTTAGGCGTATTTCCCCATTTCAGCAAAAGTTGACTTGCCTTCCTTTATAACTGGCATTGTGCATGGAATAGATTCCTTTTCTCCTTTCTCTTTTGGTGAACTGCATACATACGTGCTCTCAGCCCCTACTTTTAGTCTTGCTTCAGATCGATGGGGTCCTTTGTGCCCTCTGAGCTAATACCTGATACCGAGTTATGAATCTTAGTCTTAATTTATGCTTATAGGGATGTTGATTCATGCCGAGGAGATGCTTTGGTCCTTTTGTTTCCTTTTTAGCTTTTTGATTGTCTTTTCTTTTTTTTTGTGGGTGGGGGGGAATGGTGTACAGCAGGTGTCTCCAATCTTGGCAACTTTAAGCTTGGAGAACTTGCTGGCTGGGGAATTCTGGGAGTTGAAGTCCTCCAGGCTTAAAGTTGCCAAGGTTGGAGACCTCTGGTGTAGAGAGCAAACTCCCCTCCCTTCTAGCACTGATGATGTGACCTAGTTGGGTCATGAAACATCTGCAGGAAAACAACCAAGCTCAGAGAGCACCAAGGACCCCATAGATGTCCTTCTCCTTCTCCTCCTCCTCCCACACCCCTCTCCCTTCTAGCACTGATGATGTGACCTAGTTGGGTCATGAAACATCTGCAAGAAAACAACCAAGCTCAGAGAGCACCAAGACACCATAGATATCCTTCTCCTCCTCCTCCTCCTCCTCCTCCTCCTCCTCCTCCTCCTCCTCCTCCTCCTCTCTTCAAACCCCACTCGCTTCTAACACTGATTGTGTTACTTAGTTGGGTCATGAAACATCTGCAAGAAAACAACCAAGCTCAGAGAGCACCAAGGATCCCACAGTGCAACCCTAAGCTACAAATCTTCTCTTGCATCGGTTGCTTTGGCTCAAAGGAGATCCATCAGGTTGGCCTCTAATGAACTCCAGAAGCCGCTGGCATTGGCTTTCGTGAATCCTGGAGACTTGCAAATAACAAAGACTCCTTCCAGAGCACATCGATGTATCCTGCTGTAGGCACCTGACAGCCTGAAGCTGGGCAAGACTAGACATGGCACTCGGCATTGGGCTATGCTCATTCTATGAAGAAGGTAAGGAAGAAATCGAGGTAGAATTTTACAGCTGCTGCTGTTAGGGGAAAACATGCCTTTGGGAGCATCGCTGGATCCCACAGGATACATAATGATCCAACCCTGAAACTGACCTGGCCAAAGCTATTTTAGAAGCTTCAGTGCTGCCACACGGGAGCTGAGGGATAGGGAGGGGGCAGTAGTGAAATCCGAACCGGTTTGCTACTGGTTCGTTGGCCGCAGATGCACACTGTGTGCCAAACATGCACTGCGTACGTATGTGCAGCACACACCAAACACATGCTGCGTGTGTGCATACACAGTAGGCGCCAAAAGGAGGCTTGGGAAGGTAAGTAGGAGAGCGAGGGGGGAGGGATCAGCTGTGCCGCGCGATTTAGCTTCGCTAGAAAGCAGGATTTCCTGCTTTCTAGCAAAGCCAAACTGTGCGGCACAACTGATCATTGGAAATACCGGTTTGCCTGAACCGGTAGCTTTTTTAAACTACCGGTTTGCCCGAACCAGTAGCTTTTTTTTTACTACCGGTTTGACCAAACCGGTAGTTTTTATCACTACAGGTTTGCCCAAACCGGAGTGAACCAGTAGCATTTCACCCCTGGGAGGGGGGATTTGAGATAGCTGGGATTTTGTAGCCAAAACAAAATACTTTCTCTTGAGAACCAAGGACATTCTCACACCTGGTCAGAGGAAGGAGGAGTGATGTCACCAGGCAACCAGACAGAGCCGTGATTGGACAGTGTGACTGATTGTTTTGAGAAAGTGACAAACTTTTACTTTTAATTAAGTGAAAACTGACTCTGAAGATTCCCGTCAGTTTTCACCAGATCTGTGCCAATATGATCTATCCAATAAAGCTATTCTTTGAGGAATCTACCTGCCTCAGAGTTTTGCTTGCTATGGGTCTATTACTTGGACACCCGACAATAATTCTCTTAGGAAATCAAATCTCAGTGTTAGTTTGAAGAGAAGGCAGCATTTTACTCAAATCCAGAAGAACAGAATTCTTGTTTGGTTGACATACTGTGTAATTTTGGGAAGGAACCCTTTTTAGGTCTAAGAGATCTACATATCCAAGAATGTCTTTGGCTTCAGTAGATATCAGAAGGATGTGGACAAGTGTTCATCCATTTTACAATCTGCTAGCTACATCCAACTTGGTTCTATGAGAAGCAAGCTGGACGAAAGAGACTGACCATCTGGAAGTGAGTGTCTGAGATGTTCAGTCAGAACTCAAGAAGCCTTCTTGGATTAGAAGTGCAACACCTTCAAGGAAAAAACAAAGAAAAAGTTCAGTTGCCTCTTGAAAAAGCAGCTTTGGTTGAGGGACTACAACTCCCAGCATTCCAAGCTGGCATGAGAATCCATGAACCTTGGAAGCTCCAGAGACATCCTTAGGGAAAGCTGAAGGAGATCTTTCTGCATTCTTCTGTGTGGGTCAACTCCATGTCCTCCTTCTCTCCTTACCACCTACATGGTCCACCAAGAGATAGATTTGTGGATCTACCCCAAATTCCTCTTTCCAAACCAGGTGAGCCGAAGAGGTGCTGTTTATTTAGCCATTTGTATAATGTCATTCATGGGACGTGGTGGCTCAGTGGCTAAGACACCGAGCTTGTTTATTGAAATGTTGGCAGTTCAGTGGTTCAAATCCCTAGTGCCGCATAATGGGGTGAGCTCCCGTTACTTGTCCCAGCTTCTGCCAACCTAGCAGTTCGAAAGCACGTAAAAAAAATGCAAGTAGAAAAACAGGGACCACCTTTGGTGGGAAGGTAACAACTTCCCACCAAGTTGTTGGGACTCAAGGCCTTTGGCATTGAGTCATGCCAGCCACATGACCACGGAGACATCTTCGGACAGTGCTGGCTCTTTGGCTTTGAAACAGAGATGAGCACCACCCCCTAGAATCGGGAACGACTAGCACATATGTGCAAGGGGAACCTTTACCTTATAATGTCCATCAGTTGCCTACAGCCAGAAGTTCTCAGAGCGAAATACTATCAACATACCGACAAAATCTGCAGGACAGCTTCATCAAGCAGCACTATGTGAAAAGAAAACTGGAAAAGAAGAGAGAAGATGTGGTGGCATAGTAAAATGCTGCTTTACCAGGATTTCCCCCCCCTCCTTTGCTGCTCTGCACAATGGGGCAACCGAGCCCGAGAATCACACACCAAGCACTGAATATAGAAATCACCTCTGTAGCCTGTTTTCGCCACAAATATACACCGTGCAATTATAAACTTGTGGTAGATTGGACCATGCCTTATAGATAAGAGAATGAGAAGGCAGCTTCTGCCATGCTACTGGTCTTGTTGCCTTTCACAAGGTGCACAGGTGTGCCTCACCTTTTGGGCGTGCCAAGGTTTCAAGAGCAGCAGGGGCCACTACTGACATGATAGCAGGGTTTCAATATTTGAGGGATTGTTGCAAAGACAAGAGCCTTGATAGTACAGTGGTCTACGTACCCTGTTATTAACACAGCTGCCTGCAATTTACTGCTGGTTCGAATCTCTCCAAGGCTCAAGGTTGACTCAGCCTTCCATCCTTTTTAAGGTAGGTGAAATGAGGACCCAGTTTGTGGGGGCAATAAGCTGACTTTGTATAAATATACAAAAGGATGAAGGCTATTGCTTAACGCATTGTAAGCCGCCCTGAGTCTCCGGAGAAGGGCGGCATATAAATCAAATTAAAAAAAAAAAAAGACGAGCGAGTCAAGCTATTCTCCAAAGCACCAGAAGGCAGGATAAGAAGAGAGAAGAGAAGAGAAGAGAAGAGAAGAGAAGAGAAGAGAAGAGAAGAGAAGAGAAGAGAAGAGAAGAGAAGAGAAGAGAAGAGAAGAGAAGAGAAGAGAAGAGAAGAGAAGAGAAGAGAATAACAGAGTTGGAAGGGACCTTGGAGGTCTTCTAGTCCAACCCCCTGCCCAGGCAGGAAACCCTACACCACTTCAGACATAGTGACGGATGGAAATTGATCAAGGAGAGACGCAACCTGGAATTAAGGAGAAATTTCCTGACATTGAGAACAATTAACCAGTGAAACAACTTGCCTCCAGAAGTTGTGGATGCTCAGTGTGGACTTTGGAGAAGAGACTTAGCAGCAACTTCTGTAAAATGGAATAGGATCTTCTGCTTAAGCAGGGGATTTGATTAGAAGACCTCAAAGTTCTCTTCCAACTCTGTTATTTTAATATTTAAGGGGCTGCCACAAAGAAGAGGAGGTCAACCTATTCTCCAAAGCACCTGAAGGCAGGTCAAGAAGCAACGGGTGGGAATGAATTAGGTAGAGAACCAACCTTGAATTAAGAAGAAATGTCCTGACAGTGAGAACAATAAAGCAGTGGAATGACTTGCCTTCAGAAGTTGTGGGGGCTCCATCACTCTCAAGAAGAGACTGGACAGACCTGGCTCAGTGTTTGGTTAGGTTCATGGATTTTAAAGCAGAAAAATATATCAACTGAATATTGGTGGAAGGAAGGGAGGGAGAGAGGGAGAGAGGAAAGGAAGGAAGAAGGCAGGGAGGGAGGGAAGGAAGGAAAGAAGGAGAGATAAGGAAGGGAGAGAGGGAGGGAAGGAGGGAGGGATGGAAGGAAGAAAGAAGGGAGGAAGGGTGGGAAGGAAGGAAGGAAGGGAGAGAGGGAGCAAGGAAAGGAAGGAAGGCAGAAGGCAGGGAGGGAGGGAAGGAAGGAAAGGAAAGAATGATAAGGAAGGGAGAGAGGGAGGGAGGGAGGGATGGAAGGAAGAAAGAAGGGAGGAAGGGAGGGAGGGAAGGAAGGAGAGATAAGGGAGGGAGGGGGAGGGAAGGAAGGAAGGAAGGAAGGAAGGAAGGAAGGAAGGAAGGAAGGAAGGAAGGAAGGAAGGAAGGAGAAAGCACCAATCCACCGCTACACCTACTATTGGTCTTGGCAACTGCTCTAAGGCTAATATCAACTGTGCAACTCACGCTGAGATTTACGACAATTCAGGATAACCAGTACAATTTGGGTTCCAGGGATCAAAGAGTTGCACGTGTCCAGCAAAATCCCACAATTCCTACTCATCCCCAAACGCAAGGAGGAACAAAATATTTCCGTCCGGCGACACTGAGATAGGTCTACCTAAATATGCCCCCCTTTTTTTTTTGCTACCTTGGATTGCCAGAAGAGTCAATTCCCTAGAAGTTTGCCTGTCCTTGACCTGAAATTATGAATGTGATGGAAGCAAGGAAGGTTTGTACAGCTAGAAAAGTTGGGCTAGTTTAGTGAATGATTAGAACTTAGAATAACTTTTATTGTCACTTTGAATCAGTGGTGAAATCCAATTTTTTTTACTACCGGTTCTGTGGGCGTGGCTTGGTGGGCGTGGCTTGGTGGGCATGGCAGGGGAAGGATATTGCAAAATCCCCATTCCCACCCCACTCCAGGGGGAAGGATATTGCAAAATCACCATTCCCTCCCCACTTCTGGGGGAAGGATATTGCAAAATCTCCATTCCCACCCCACTCTGGGGCCAGCCAGAGGTGGTATTTGCCAGTTCTCCAAACTACTCAAAATTTCCGCTACCGGTTCTCCAGAACCTGTCAGAACCTGCTGGATTTCACCCCTGCTTTGAATGTACACTAATTGGCATGCATTAAAATGAAATTTCGTTGCATGCAGCTCTCAAAGGGTTGACTACATAAACATGACAAATGAAATAAATAAATACAAAATTATGCACATACCCATGTATATTATATGACATCGAGAAACAACGCAGTCTAGTTCAGATGTGTACATGTATTTGGGGAGATGTTGGCATTAACCAGATTTGGCCAAATTTTTTTTTCCTCTTCTCATGCCCTCATTTCTGGCCTTTATCATTTCTTACTTGGTTTACGTACTTCGCATAATGTTGCTCGATTCCCAAGGAAATGGTGCGATGGGTAGATAATTAGGTGTACGTGTAGGTGTCCGTCCAGATGTGATGAACTTACACTTGTTCTTATCTAGCCTCAATTATTGTATTGGTCCATCTTCCTTTCTAATCTGATTGTTCTACATATTTAATCATTGCAACCAGCAAAGGATGCCTCTCTGTGTGTATTTGTGTGTGGGTTGGAAAGCTGCGTTGGAAATACCGGACGGATAATGCTCCACCTATGTCCAAAATTCTTGTTGCTAAGCGAGAGAGCTGTTAAAGAGCCTTGGTAGTACAGGGGTTTAAGGCACCCTGTTATTAAGCTGGTTATTAAGACCAGCTGCCTGCAATTACTGCAGGGTTCGAATCTCGCCAAGGCTCAAGGTTGACTCAGCCTTCCATCCTTTCTAAGGTAGGTGAAATGAGGACCCAGTTTGTGGGGGCAATAAGCTGACTTTGTATAAATATACAAAAGGATGAAGGCTATTGCTTAGCACATTGTAAGCCGCCCTGAGTCTTCGGAGAAGGGCGACATATAAATCAAATTTTTTTAAAAAATGAATTTTAACAGCTTTCACAACTTTTCTTGCCACATTTTCTTGCCACATTTGCTAAGTGGATCACTGCAGTTGTTAAATTAGTACGGGGGTCTGCAACCTACCGGGGGTTGAAAAGCTCAATAAATTGCGTGTCGGTGAGTGTCTCGCACATTGGCAGTTGTGACACATGTTTTGAGTGACAGGGAGCCGCAGCAGAGGGTTGAAAGAGCCACATCCGGCTCCAGAGCCGCAGGTTGCTGACTCCTGAATTAATAAGAATTAATTGTTAAGTGACTCTGGCTTCCCCATTGCCTCTATTTCTTAGAAGGTCACAAAACGGGATCATGTGACTTTGGGGCACGGCAACCGTCATAAATAGAAGTCAGTTTCCAAGTGGCTGGATTTGGATCACGGGGCCATGGGGATGCTGTGAAGGTCGTAAGTGTGAAAAAATGGTCATAAATCATTTTTTTCAGTGCTGTTGTAACTTCAAACAGTCACTAAACGGACTCCCTGTATGAATGTAGTTGAGGATTACCCATATAAATATATATTTTCCCGCCGAAACAAAAAGGCAGTCACAGGGTAAACAGAGACGTCGGTTCGAATTCTTCCTTTGTCAAAATGTCACTCCTCTCAGGAATTTGTGTGTACCAGTCACTTTCTCCAGAATATACCTTGCAAGCATGTTTTGGCAAACTGTCAGGAGATAAAGGCTAGGAAGAACTTCGTTCCCTAGAGTGTTTGCAGAATGGATAAATAGTCATTATTTTGCCACTGATTGTATCTGTGGGAATCAGATTTTCTTCAGAGACGATGAAAAACAAAGCCACTATTCAGGGAAGGAGTACAATTCAATCCAATTTCCCATTAACTTCTTGATTTCTAATGGCCCAGCTTTGCAAATGTTCGCCTTCCCAAAAGCTATAGCTTATTAAGCGATGTGTATCCATAACCGAGGGATGTGGTAGCTCAAGAGATGCGGTGGCTCAGTGGCTAAGATGCTGAGCTTGTCGATCGAAAGGTCGGCAGTTCAGCGGTTCGAATCCCTAGTGCTGCGTAATGGGGTGAGCTCCCGTTACTTGTCCCAGCTTCTGTCAACCTAGCAGTTCAAAAGCACGTAAAAAATGCAAGTAGAAAAATAGGGACCACCTTTGGTGGGAAGGGAACAGCGTTCCGTGCGCCTTTGGCATTGAGTCATGCCAGCCACATGACCACGGAGACGTCTTCGGACAGCGCTGGCTCTTCGGCTTTGAAACGGAGATGAGCACCACCCCCTAGAGTCAGGAACGACTAGCACATATGTGCGAGGGGAACCTTTGCCTTTACCTTTAAGTCTTGGGCCAGATCTCTCCTCATCTCCCGATCTTGCACCAATTCTTTGAACTTTTCAATGCTCTGGCTAGTGTCCGCTTTGATGGTGTTGAACGTCTCACTGATTCTCAACGGAAGAGTGAAGGAGATGGTTAGAAGGTTGCATGTGCGAGGGGAATCTTTACCTTATCCTTAACTGGAATAATAATAGATGGTTTCTTCAGCTTCCCCCTCCTCAGCCAAATATAAAGAAATAAAATGAAGACAGTGTTCTATGCACACTTATTCTAAGTGTGTAAATACAAGTGCACTGATCTCTGTAAAATACAGGACCATCAAAACCCAAAATCAGCATCAAAAAGGCCTTTCACTATCAGCTGAAATGTTGAGTGAAAGGAGACAGTTACATGTGATTGTAGCTGCCCAGAGTTGCCCTGGGTGACCAATAAATTGAATAAGTAAATAAATTGTACCTAGCAAGTTCTAAAGGTTTGAGGAAGATGATTTAAGCTCTTAAGATTTGCTGGTCAAAGCACTAAAACTACTGTGTTTCCCTGAAAATAAGACCCTGTCTTATATTTTTTGAACCCCGAAATAAGCGCTTGGCCTTATTTTAGGGGAGATCTTATTATTTTGGGGCACATGGAGCAAGACGGGACTCCTCTTGCCGTCTTACCTGATTTCCAGCTCTGTCTCCCTAACCCTAACCAGAGGAAATGGCTGGGACTGGTTGCGCATGTGTTTAAATATTTTCGGGGAGGACTTATTTTTAAAAGCCTGATGTGGCTTATTATCAGGGGATGTCTTATTTTTGGGGAAACAGGGAAACAGTAGCTATCTTTCATTTTTCAAGGTCAATAAGGTTAATACATGCTTTTTCTTTTAAAAATAAATTCCATACTCGAGGTTAAAAAAAAGAGGTTTTCAAAAAATCTGTTCAGTGATATACCAGTGTTTTCTAGGATCCGAAATGACTGAAAATACCCTGTTTCCCCAAAAATAGGACCCAACCAGAAAATAAGTCCTAGCATGATTTTTCAGAATGCTCGTAATATACGCCCTACCCACCAAAATAAGTCCCAGTTAAGATTGTCAACCAGATGAATGCATTTAGTACCGTATTTTCCCCAAAATAAGACCTAACCAGAAAATAAGTCCTAGCATGTTTTTCAGGATGTTCTTAATATAAGCCCTACCCCCCAAATAAGCCCCAGTTAAGATTGTCAGCCAGATGGGTGCATTTAGTACCATATTCCCCCCAAAATAAGACCCAACCAGAAAATAAGTCCTAGCATGATTTTTCAGGATGCTCGTAATATAAGCCCTACCCCCCAAAATAAGCCCCAGTTAAGATTGTCAACCAGATGGATGCATTTAGTACCGTATTTCCCCCAAAATAAGACCTAACCACAAAATAAGTCCTAGCATGGTTTTTCAGGATGTTCTTAATATAAGCCCTACCTCCCAACATAAGCCCCAGTTAAGATTGTCAACCAGATGGATGCATTTAGTACCGTTTTTCCCCCAAAATAAGACCTAACCAGAAAATAAGCCTTAATGCGTCTTTTGGAGCAAAAATTAATATAAGACCTGGTCTTATTTTTGGGGAAACACAGTATGTTTTAAAAAAGTTTGGCTCACAAAGGCCAAAATCTGGTCCCTTTAATGCTACAGCAAGATCAAAGCTTTTGCTTGGAGAAGGATTCGAAATATTCTTGAAATAATCAATGAAGAAATTGAACTATCAACATCCTTTGAAATACCCAGATCACGAGGGGAGAGAAATTAGCAGCATTTTGATTGAGAACGTAATCATTTGCTTTTTTTTTTTTTTTACTAAAATACTAATCCTGATTTTTCTCTTTGGTTTATAGGAAATGAACGGAATGGCTTAGACTTCAGCCGACAGGTAAAGCTTACGAAAATGCTTTTGATTGACTTGAGTTGAAAATGGTTTATATTAAAGGAGGTAAAAGAATACACAAATGTTTTGATGGAAAACCGGATTTGGGACAAGCAGTTGAATACTTCTAATGTCTTGGGGCAAAATTTGACCTTGTCCTGGTTTTATGTACAGTTACAATTAATTGTTTTAGAACAATTAATCAGTGGAACAACTTGCCTCCAGAAGTTGTGAATGTTCCAACACTGGAAGTTTTTAAGAAGAGATTGGATAACCGTTTGTCTGAAGTGGTGTAGGGTTTCCTGCCTAAGCAGGGGGTTGGACTAGAAGACCTCCAAGGTCCCTTCCAACTATTCTATTCTATTCTATTCTATTCTATTCTATTCTATTCTATTCTATTCTATTCTATTCTACTCTACTCTACTCTACTCTACTCTACTCTACTCTATTCTATTCTTATGTCTCCAATTTTCCAGTTCCAGTTTCCAGTTGTAGCGTGAGAATGGAGTTGTAAGTTTATAAGAGACTGAGCTAGTTTTGCACAATCAGCCAAGATATTTCATATAGATGGGTGTTATGTTTATAAGGTTTAAATCGAAATATGGCACGTACAAAAAATGCCTTCAAGTTAAAACCAAAATCAAAAAAAAAAACACTCCACTTTACATTCTTCTTCCTGATCTGCTATTTTTCTCGTTCAAGAAAAAAAAATAGTCCATGAAGGATCATACCGCTTCCTTCTGAAGCTCAAGAGCTGGATCTGTTCATTGAATTTAATCAGAGAGCAAACCCCACTCCCTTCCAGCACTGATCTTACCTAGTTGGGTAATGAAATGTCTGCAAGAAAATAACGAAGCTCAGAGAGTATTAAGGACCCCACAATTCTCTTACATGTTCCATTATTTTCAGGGATATAAGGAGCATCTGGTCCAGTGGTGGGTTGCTACCGGTTCACCCCAGATTGAGTGAACCGGTAGCCGCCGCGGCATGCGCAGAAGTGTTGTGTGTGAGCGCCCATGCGCCCACGAGCAAACTGGTAGCGACGGGATTTGCATAATCCCCTACACATTGTTTTGAAAATGTAAGCCTTATTTCCAACCGACTCTCCTAAAATTCAGGTTGCAAACAAAGTTCCTTGAATTCCTATAATTTAGAAGGTTGGATACTTGATCTCCTTTCTATTACTTTTCGGCATTTTATGACTTTCATTATCCTGTACTTCCTGCCCCTAAACTTAGATTTTTGACCCCCTGCTAAATTTGGAAAATAAACTCTAACCAATCCCAATCTGGATTCTATCTCTTCCCCCCCCCCAAAAAAAAAATGGGAGCCAATTTGTTAGACAGTCGTCTGGCTGAGATGGATCATCAATGAAACTTTTCTTGAGTTTCCTTTGGTATTCCCATCTCAACGTGTATCAATTTGTTGATTCACGCACACCTCTGATAGAAGGGATTGTTGTTCCGAAACACACCTGCGCTGGCGATGACTTATTTGGCAGATGTTGTTAGCAGGGGGAGGCGGGAAAAATATTGCAATAGATGTTCTTGATAAGGCTGAGAGCAAAAGCTGTCTGGTCGTTTGTCATATGACACCCCAACAAGGTAGGATTCACAGATGGGTTGTAACACACAAACGTGTACAAATATGAAGTTAAAATTTCCCGTATCATTGGGAGAGAAGATAGATTTGAGTAGGTAGAAGTTTCTTTCTCGCTGCCTTTCATATTTTGTGGAGATCTGATTATTTTATCTTTAGTTACTCGATCCAGTTGGAAGAAATATCTATCTGGTTTCAGTTCCAAGCCGGGAAAAAGGCACTGGAGACAAAATGGAGGCTGGAGGATGATTGGAAAAAATGGTTGAATGGTTTTTTTATACCTTCTCTTGGGCTTTGCAGTTGAGCTTCCTGTTCCTGTGGCAAGGACATGTATTCTATTAGCTGTTGTCAGACTTCCATGGGGCCATGTAATAATAATAATAATAATAATAATAATAATAATAATAATAATAATAATAATAATAATAATAATAATAATATTTTTTGGATTTGAAGTTTGGATTTGAGTACAGCAAAAACCACTGGGAACATCAGGTTGAGAAAGTTTTAGAGAATGAGAAACTCAAAATCTTGTGAGACTTTAGGATTCAGACTGACAGGCACTTGGTCCACAACACACCTGACATAACAATAGTTGAAAAGAAAAAAGTATGGTTCATTGACATTGCAATACCTGGTGATGCACGGATTGAAGATAAGCAGCAAGAAAAAATCAAAAGTACCGGGATTTGCAAATTGAAGTTGAGCGACTGTGGAAAAAGAAATCGTGGGTTGTCCTGATTGTAATTGGAGCCCTTGGAGCAATACCCAAAGGGCTACCCCGCTATTTAGAAATTCTAAATTTGCCGGACTTGAACATTTTGACTCTACAAAAAACCACCTTACTCGGAACAGCTTACATCCTCCGACGATACCTTAACAGTTCCTAGGTCCTTGGTTAGGACTCGAGCTGCTGAGCTATTAACCAGCCTCAAAGGCTGTGAATCTCACTAAAGATTAACCAATAATAATAATAATAATTGGGGCCCTTGGAGCAATACCCAAAGAGCTACCCCGCTATTTAGAAATTCTAAATTTGCCGGACTTGAACATTTTGACTCTACAAAAAACCACCTTACTCGGAACAGCTTACATCCTCCGATGATACCTTAACAGTTCCTAGGTCCTTGGTTAGGACTCGAGCTGCTGAGCTATTAACCAGCCTCAAAGGCTGTGAATCTCACTAAAGATTAACTGATGATGATGATGATGATGATGATGATGATGATGATGATGATGTATCCAAAAAGTCATGGGAACATAAAGTGGAAAAAGTTATAGAAAATGAGAAGGTGAAGATCTTGTGGGACTTTCGAATACAGACGGATCGTCATTTGGAACACAACGCGCCAGATATCACAGTTGTCAAAAACCAAAACGTACAATTTATTGACATCGCGGTACCAAGAGATGCCAGAGTCGAAGAAAATGAACTGGAAAAAAATCATGAAATATTGCAACCTGGCCATCGAAACTACACGGCTATGGATGAAACATATAAGAGTGATACCCATTGTCATTGGGGCACTTGGTACCATGTCCAAGAATTTTATAACATAAACCAGCAAATTGCAGCTTCCTGCAATAACACCAGCAGAACTGCAAAAAACTGCGCTACTCGGAACATCATATATTCTAAGAAGATACTTGGTTGATACTTAGGACGCTGGCAGCAACCCGTATCAACCATTAGCACCAGTCAATGGTATTTGTGATGTATTCTTAAATGTTCAGTTGACTGAGTTTCATGTTTAATGAATAAAGTAAATAATAATAATAATAATAATAATAATAATAATAATAATAATAATAATAATAATAATAATAATAATAGCAGCAGCCTTTATTGTCATTGTACATCATGTATACAACGAAATCGGTTTACCTCTACTGGTGCAATCCATAACAGAAAATACAAGACAACATGAATAGCATAGAGAATAATCCCTATACAAGTAATTGGGGGGGGAGGAAAGAAGTCATATGTTTCCGTATGTACGTGGAGTTATTGTGATTGTGTTTAGGAGTCTGACAGTCCATGGGTAGAAGCTGTAGAGGTCATGTAGGGGTCATAACTGGCTCTATAGGCAAAGTACAAATCCTAGGAGTTTGTCTGAACTACGTTTGGTTGAAGTTTCTGAGGATGATGCAGTGAAGGGGCTTGTTGGGCAATTCCTATTGTGGCTGAGGGCTAATCCTATCTTTGTTGGATCTTGGGTGAGGGTATTGGCTTATGAATAGAGCTATCTGTCTCTTTATCTCTTAAGTGCTGACATCTGTTGTGGGCTATTAAGGAAGATGGGGGCTGCTTTCCAAGAGCATGTTTCTCCATTTCTCATGCAGGGAAATATAATATTCTGCCTTTTAAAATATTTCTCAAAATTTTTCATTCTTCTAGGAGAGGAATGGGTGCTAAGTTTCTACAATCCTTACGTTTTCGTCATTTTTCATTTTGCAAAAACTGCTAGGAAAGACGAAATCGGTTCATGAGTAACACCCTTTTTTTTTCCCCCTAAGCAGATCTTGGCTGATCTTTAAAAACTAAGCAAGTTGAAATCTGGGTGGTCCTTATGTGAGAAGCCATCAGGAGACGGAGTTGCTAGAGGCTAGACTGAGAAGTAAAAATAAATTTTTTAAAAAATCTCAAGGGAAGATAAGGACGAATTCCTGCCGTAGCTTTGCCAAGGAGACTCCATGAATGTATCTATGTTGGTTAGCAAGAGTTGAGTTCAGTTTTGACATGAATAGAGTAGAGTAGAGTAGAGTAGAGTAGAGTAGAGTAGAGTAGAGTAGAGTAGAATAGAATAGAATAGAATAGAATAGAATAGAATAGAATAGAATAGAATAGAATAGAATAGAATAGAATAGAATAGAATAGAATAGAATTTCTTTGTTGGCCAAGTGTGATTGGACACACAAGGAATTTGTCTTGGTGCATAAACTCTCAGTGTACATAAAAGAAAAGATACGTTCATCAAGAATCATAAGGTACAACACTTAATGATAGTCATAGGGAACAAATAAGCAATCAGGAAACAATCAATATCAATATAAATCGTAAGTATACCAGCAACAACGTTACAGTCATACAGTCATAAGGGGGAGGAGATGGGTGATGGGAACAATGAGAAGATGAGAAGATTAATAGTAGTGCAGACTTACTAAATCATTGACAGTGTTGAGGGAATTATTTGTTTAGCAGAGTGATGGCGTTCGGGGGAAAACTGCTCACCTTCTGTCACTTCACAGGAATAAAACCAGAACATAAAATGGTATGATGATTTAATGTTTAAATCTATGAGTTCCTAAACCTTCTGACTGCAACGATAGGCTTGTAAGGGTGAGAACAGCTGTCCACAAAAACAGCAGCTGGCATCACGGAAGGTTGACCGGAAAAGATTTGGGAGTGATTAGTGCCCCAGTCCGGCTAGCAAAACGAGACTTTTGCTATGCCGATTGTATGCAGAAGAGCATATGTAAGAATTACGCAATCGGTTAGAATATCGATCCCAGTTAAGGGAATTGTCTGCCTGCAATTACAAGAAAGGGCGAAGTCATCAGATCCTGGTAGTGTGAGAAAGTTGGTGGACAACTTCGAAGACTCTTTCGACGGGGCCTAGAGCAAAGCGGTAACCCCCGCCCCCACCTACTCACATACCGCAATCTCATCTCATACTTAGAACTTTGTGACTCATGGCAGAAAACTTTCATCGGAAAAACGGCACTCTGAAATTACATGGAAATGAATGGGATTCCAACCTAAAGAAGAATCCAGCAAAGGGTTTGTTAGCTGAAGGACAACTAGGTGGCAGTTCCTAGTAGGAACCTCTCAAAAGTTTGGTTTACACCCTTTGTAATGCCAGAACCAGCTCCTTCTCCACTGTTCTTTAGAAACAGCTTGGCATATGTAGACCAGTGGTGACCAATCAATAACCAACATTTTTTTTTCTTTATTGATTAAATTTATATGCTGCTCATCTCACTATCAAGAGATGACTCTAGGTGGCTTACAATACATATGTCTATATATATATATATATAAATGGTTGTGTGTGTTTATGTTCCAGCATAACTCGGGAATGCCTCGAGCAATTTCAACCAAACTTGGTACACAGATGACTTACTTTCTGGAAAAAAATACTGTGGGGGTAAGACACCCCTAAAACACCTTGGGGTGCATGTTCTGTTAACATACAGCCTGTTGTGCCTTAAAATGGCTTCTACTGTACTGCCTTAAAATGGCTTCTACTGTGCAGCACAGTGGAGTTGCCATGGTAACGGCTTCACAGTACTCCACAAGGGGGCTCCCTCTGGTAAGGGGGAAAATCCAACATTAGAAATTACGTTTGGTCTGGACATTTTCAACAAGGCTTTGATTATTCTTGAGGACAAATGTATGGCACCATTACGAGACCAACGCACAACGTACTTCAAGCTGATTACATACGAGAAAAGAACTACAATGTCGAACAGTTTAATGCATCTATCGCGGACAAGAAGCCACTTCTAAATCAAGATCAGAAAAAAAGCATACCAAATGATCATGGATCAGCTAGCAGAACAACAAGGTGGTATCAGTTTACTTGACACTTCTGGGGGCACAGGGAAAACATTTTTAACTAATTTAATTCCTATTAAATAAATACCTGGGCAATGCCAGGTTATCAGCTAGCAGCAGTATAAAACGGAAGGTGAAAAACATTCAACCTTGGGTACGGAAAGTGAAGAGATTACAATGGACAAAAAGGAGCCAAGTGTAGATGGGTAGAGGTGGGACCTTCTCGTAATCTACTAGCCATGTCCAGAATGGGATGTCTCCTTTGGGGTTCCAAGCCAGTTGGCAAAACCAGATTTTTCAAGACCTTTTGGAAAGCCAAGAGAGTAGGGATGGATCTCACATGGTATAAGGAACTCACATTGTACGCTAAGCCGTAAGACATGGCAATACGGTCCAACACATTGGATAAACATGTTGGCTGCACCACCGCATGACAGAACCTCCAAATCAGCTTCAATGTTTGGAAAAAGGGACAGTCTATGGAACCTGTTGACTTGGCAGAGGTGCCTCCAGATGATTCTCCTTGGGGTGAAGATCCTATCCGATTGCTGGGACTTGGAGGGCACCGAATTGAAGTTCTGCTAGGTGACTTTTTTTCCCCTTAGTAACTGCCTTAGCTTTCTCGGAGTGGTTTTGATCCTCTTCCTTGGGTGAAGAATCCAATAACCAACTGAGGACATGGTCCATTGGAGTCTTACCACGGCAGAAGCCAACAAGAATGTGATAAGGAGAAAAAGAGGGCTGTCCCAGCATCAGGAACAACAACAGTGAGGACCTTCAGGGGAAAAAAAAGTGATAAGGAGAAAAGTCAGATCAGGGAGAGGAGGTGAAAGATAAGTGCTCAGGTGGGAAGAGGTGTGGCTGTGCCAAGCTTTGATGGGAAAGAGGAGAAACCTGAAATTAGTGGGCTATAAAGAAAGATCTCAGGAGCAACACCTGGAAAGAGGTCAGAGGGGAGGATAACCAGGTGGGAACATGCAATATTTTTAAATGTTTACCAGCCAGCTGTTCTTATGCATTCAGAAAATACAGGTGTCATGGATGGTAGGTCTGGAGAATTCAACAAAGTACCATAAAACAACAGTGGTTCTCAACCTATTCTTCCCCTTGGACCCCTTTTAACAGATAACAGATTAACAGAGTTGGAAGGGACCTTGTAGGTCATCTAGTCCAACCGCCCGCCCAAGCAGGAGACCCTATCCCATTTCTGACAAATGGCAGTGCAATCTCTTCTTGAAAGCCTTCTGAAGGCAACTTCTGTTCCATCGGTTGATTGTTCTCACTGTCAGGAAATTCCTCCTTATTTCCAGGTTGAATCTCTCCTTGTTCAGTTTCCATCCATGATTCCTTGTCTGGCCTTCGGGTGCTTTGGAAAATAGCTTGACCCCCTTCCTCTGTGTGGCAGCCCCTCAAATATTGGAAGACTGCTATCCTGTCTCCCCTGGTCCTCCTCTTCGCTAGACTAGCCATGCCCAGTTCCTGCAACCATCCATCGCATGTTTTAGTCTCCAGTCCCCTAATCATCCTGGTTGCTCCTCTCAGCATTTTTTCTAGAATCTCAACCTCTTTTTTATAGTGTGGTGACCAAAACTGGATGCAGGATTTCAAGTGTGGTCTTGCTAAGGCTTTATAGAGTGGAGTTAGTACCTCACTTTTATATACCTTTGGTTGCCATGGACCATCATAACATTTCTTTAAGCCTTCGCTGACCCTCTGTGATGACATCACAATCCACCGGTTGAGAACTGGTGTTTGCAAAGGTGTTGTAAAGATCTTCTTTGAAAAGAATATTAGAGATATGAAGTAGGCACACCAAGACAGAAAGGTCTGAGAGAATAGATCTGTTTTGAGTCCCTACCTAAGGGGGTAACCTGAAGAAGGGTTGCTTCCATTTCCATTGGCAATTTCTCCTGTAACATGTAGCCTGCCATGAAGAATGCCAAAGAGTGGCTGAGATCAAAGATAGCTGGGATGGGCCTGTAAAAACTTGCCTGACTGGTGCCCTATATTGCTTTAGCGAATGGGATGGCTTCCTCTTTAAAAGCAAAATAAAATCCGAATTGGAGAGGTTATCCAAAGTCAGTGTGACCTGAAGGTCTTAATTATATAGGTCGTGCGGCAGATGTTGGACAGGCAACAGATGTTGAAGCAAAGGATCTTCAACTTGGGTTTCTCTTGGAAAAAGAGATCTAGTAAGCAAAGCTGAAGAATTTGCTGACGGGATCTCCGAGCTGACTCCTCCTTTTCCTTTGAAACTAAATGCGCAGCAAGTGATACCAGGGTAGAAATGCCAAGAGATGTTGAAAAAAATTGTTACAGCGGCATCAAAAATGTTAATGCATTTGTTTTGAAACCTCTCTTCCGAAGGAAAGGAGTCAAGCTCCCTTTGAAGCTACTGGGTTTCGTTTTTTTAAAAAACATTTTGATGATATCTGAGTCTTGGGCCAAGTCTCTCCTCATCTCTCGAATCTTGCACCGATTCTTTGAACTTTTCTATGCTCTGGCTGGTTTCCGCTTTGATGGTGTTGAACGCCTTGCTGATTCTCAACGGAACAAGGCGATGGTTAGGTAAAGGTAAAGGTTCCCCTCGCTAGTCGTTTCCGATTCTAGGGGGCGGTGCTCATCTCTGTTTCAAAGCCGAAGAGCCAGCACTGTCCAAAGACGTCTCCGTGGTCATGTGGCTGGCATGACTCAACGCCAAAGGCGCACAGAATGCTGTTCCCTTCCCACCAAAGGTGGTCCCTATTTTTCTACTTGCGTTTTTTTACGTGCTTTCAAACTGCTAGGTTGGCAGAAGCTGGGACAAGTAACGGGAGCTCACCCCATCACGCGGCACTAGGGATTCGAACCGCTGAATTGCCGACCTTTCAATCGACAAGCTCAGCGTCTTAGCCACTGAGCCGTTGCATCCCTAAGGCGATGGTTACAAGGTCCAAAACTTAATCCAGAGGGTGATATCGCAGCAGAAGCGAGTTCAGTCTCTGCAAGCAAACAACGTTGTTGAAGGATTGGGTCATTCAGCTGCCCACTGTCCCCTGTGAGAAAAACCACACACCCAACACTGCTTTTAACAACTCGTGATGCTCCATCTCCAAACCGAACTACAACCCACATCTATCGTCTTCGCAAACCATGGTGTATTTCATTGCCTACACAACAAAGATGTTGGGTTGGGTTGGGTTGAAAAGAGCAACCTCTCTCTTCCAGTTCTTGTGCTTGGAAAGATCTCCTGATAAAGGCCAGCTGCCATGTCCCAAGGGAAAGAGCCAAGTGCATGGGAATGTGCTAATCAAGAGCGTGAGAGTGGGGAGACCTTTCTACTGGGGCCACCCAAAGCTAAAACTGAGAGACTTAACTGAAGAACAGAGTTGGAAGGGATCTTGGAGGTCTTCTAGTCCAAACCCCTGCTTGAGCAGAAGACTCTATATCATTTCAGACAAATGGTTGTCCAATCTCTTCTTAAAAACCTCCAATGATGAAGCATCACAACTTCCACAGATTAATTGTTCTGACTGTCAGGAACTTTCTCTTTAGTTCTAGGTTGCTTCTCTCCTTGATTAGTTTCCATCCGTTGCTTCTTGTCCTGCCTTCAGGGGCTTTGGAGAATAGATTGACCCCCTCTTCTTCTTTGTGGCAGCCCCTGAGATATTGGAACACCGCTATCATGTCACTCCTAGTCCTTCTTTTCTTCTCAGTCCTTCTTCTCAATTGCCCCATACATTCCTTCTCAGTTCTCGTCTTGGGCCACATCCTGTCCTTGTCCATAAGTCCACTTAGAACCTCCAGACTTTAGAAGAAACAAAGTGGAAAATATGTCACTGTTGAAGGACCCACCATAAGTCTACATGGAGAGTTGCTGGACATAAATAAAGCAAACAAATCACATTTGCCACAAAACATTGGAGACTCTAGTTGGGCTGTATTATGGTATCCGTCATTCTCAGATGGTGCAGGATAAAAATCCCATCCTACATCTGGAAGGCTCCTGTGATGAAGATTGTCCTAAGAGAATATTGGTTACGTTGACATAATATTTTCATTGGGCTTCTGCTACATTTCCTTGACTGAATATTTAACAGCAAAATAAAAAAAAAATAACTTATGCAAAATACTTTCTCCTTGGAGGCTGGTTAGGAAGCTAAATCGTTACTCATTCCCCTTAATTGTGTCATGTTTTCATTGTACCAGCAGAAAAGATTATTTGTAACTCGGATTTGAACTCTAGGTTCCTTGGTGCTCTCTGAGCTTGGTTGTTTTCTTGCAGATGTTTTATTACTGAACTAGGTAACTTCTTCAGGGCTTGAATCAGTGGTGGATTGCCCCCAGTTCGCACCGGTTCTATAGAACCGGTAGTAAAACCGGTGGGAGGCTCCACCCACCGACCTCGACGTCATCCCAACACTTCTGCACATGTGCGCACGGCCCCATTGTGAACAAGTAGTAAAGGTAAATAGAACCTGGCTTGAATAGAGTTGGCTCTCTGTCCTACTCCCTTCTAGCACTGATGATGTTACCTAGTTGGGTAATGAAACACCTGAAAGAAAAAAAACCAAGCTCAGAAAGCACCACGGACCCCACAATTCACTATTCTCTTCTGCTATGTCATTTGACAAATTAGGGATAATTTTACTTGTACAACGCTGTCGTATGCAATCTTTTCTGGTGGTATAGAATCACAAAGTCAAATCAGAGCGAGGACCAGTGGTGGGCTTCAGCCAGTTCGCACCTATTCGGGAGAACCGGTTGTTAACTTTCTAAGCAGTTCGGAGAACCGGTTGTTGGAAGAAATCTTATTTTGTTTTTCTCCCACTTTACAGGGCTAATCCTGTAAGGAAGGCAGGAAGGAAACATTCTGCTGTTATTTCTAACCTAATCTTTATTGCCCTGCTTACAGAAACTGCCTCTCTGCTTAACCCTTGTTACATTGTAACAGCTAAGGTGAAGCGCCCATCGACGTGAGTAATGTTGAGTTGGCCACGTCCACATGGTCACATGACCACCGAGCCACGCCTACCCAGCTGGTCATTAGGGGAGAACCAGTTGTTAAATTATTTGAATCCCATCACTGGCAAGGACAATATCTTGACAACTTAGCTCAATGGAACATCCTAAACCCATTTTTCAAGTTGTTCCAAATAGAAACAATGCATGAAGAGGCAGAAATATTGGCAGAAATATTCCCCTGTGTTGCAATTTCATCTTATTTCTACCAGATTGCGGATTACGAGATAGCATGGTTGGATTTCTCTACTCCTGACCTGGTCTTCTTCCATCATCTATTTTTGGCATTTGCTAAACCTTGATCATTGTGCAAGTTGACACACGTAACAAGTGGCAATAGCGTAGCTGTTCGTATTTATAAGCTAGGACTGTTTGAAGTTATGGTGTCTATATGATGAGCCCTGATTTTCTGAGAACCATCCGGAAGGCCTTAATGATCTCTATTCTCCAAAGCACCTGAAGGCCAGACAAGGAATAATGGATGGAAACTAATCAAAGAGAGAAGCAACCTGGAATTGAGGAGAAACTTCCAAACAGTGAGAACAATTAACCAGTGGAACAGAAATTGCCTCCAGAAGTTGGGGGTGCTGCATCACTGGAGGCTTTTAAGAAGAGACTGGACAGCCATCTGTCTGAAATGGTAACGGATCTCCTGCTTGAGCAGGGGCTTGGACTAGAAGACCTCCAAGGTCCCTTCCAACTCTATTCTGATTAATTAATATGAGGGAAAGCTTTGGAGGAACATAGACAAATCAAGAAAGATTTGGGGGATAGTAGGTTGGCCAGTGAGAAAGTTTTATGCAAAAAAAAGAAGAAGAAATGAAGACAAGGTAGACAAAGCTTTGGAGACTCCTCAAATCATGAATAAGGAGATGAATGTGAATGTCGGAAAGGAAGGAAGAAGGAAAGAAAGGAAAGGGAGAATCTTCTTAGGGATGTGAGACCATGTGTAGACCATATCAGGCAGGTCCACCACTAACCAACTTAAGGAGCTTCCCGTTGAGAACTTGTAACTTTCTCCAAAGCATTTGAATCAGAATTTCAACAGGTCTTCCTTTTTCCAAAAATTGTTAAGCAAGATGAGTTAGTTGGCTTCATGTTGACGAGAAGGCAGAGTAAATAAGAGTTCTCAAGTTGGTTTGACAAGTCTGGAGGCATCTGCCTACTTCTGGCTATCTACACCTGTATCAGTGTAGTTCTCCTCAACCCTTCCCATTCGGGCCTGGCCAGGCATCGCTCCTGTTCCCGTAATTGGTTCAGGGTGAAGCCGAACTTCACACAGCTGGGTTGATCCCATGTCTTCCTGAGTTCTTTCTGACTGCCAAAAGTTTATGGATCGGTTACAAAGAGGACTCTTCTCCTCCGATTATGATTAGCTGTATTCTGTCGATTTCACCTTTTTGCTAAGGACGAGCTGGAGCGATAATTACAGGCAGGTTGGGAGATGTTCTCCCTTCGTAATTCTTGTGAAATGTTTATGAAACACCTTCCTCAAACGAGTTATGCAAGTCGGCTTTGATCGTCTTCCATCTCCCTCCATCTGTTGTTCGAGGCGCTGTTGATGGTTGTTGTTTTCTTCCATCCGTTTGGACACATTTTATAGAGTGACCCAAGGAATTCCGTGCCTCTTCCCGATTTGGTAGCCTCCATAGGTACGTGGGACCTCAACGTCCATCATTCCCAACTAACACCTCTCTGCCACCGTCTGTGTTTTAACGTGTGTGTGGTGGGGGGAGCTTTTTTTTTTTTTTAATTTATAAACTTCATTAACAAATAAATAAAACACACACAAAACATATATAACAAAGCACAACAACAACAAAAAGTACATTATACAATACAACAGTTATATATATTCAATCATTTGAAGCGTCTGTTTCATAGTGATGTATCCAATTACACAGTTATACATATTCCCATAAGTCTTAACTCATTGAGCTTGTACGTTGTTAAGATGTCTGCATTTATTCTTCTGGAGTCATAGAGCTCTCTATTGCTTTCCCCAAAGATGATATCAACTCTGTCATTGCAACTTCATTGGCTTCCACTGGAATAGAAGAGGTCACAGACAAGAGGAGGAATATTTTTTCCCCCCAGATTTAAGAAAAATGTAGATCATGAAAAGAAATAGATCGTTTCTTAGGGTGAATAACCTACAGCTGTGATGGCACAGGTGGCAGGCAGAGCCCTCTCTGTGGGCACGCGTACAGTCGCCAGTGGGTTTTTGGCACGCACATCCATGCCAGCCAGCTCGTCTCCACGGGCACTGGAGCACCGAAAAACAGCCTGAAAAATGCCCGAAAACAGACCATTTTTTCTGGCTGTTTTCTGGCCTTTCTCAGTCCTTTCTCAGGCCATTTTCCAGGCTGTTTTTTGGGCTGCTTTGGGGCTGTTTTTCATTTCCCAAAAAAGTGGGAAAACAGCCTGAAAAATGGCCTGAAAAGGCCTGAAAAACAGCCCAAAAAACGGCCAAAAAACAGACCATTTTTGGGGCTGTTTTCTGGCCTTTCTCAGGCCTTTCTCGGGCCATTTTCCCAGCTGTTTTTCAGACTGTTTTCAGGGCCTTTTTCGGGCCATTTTTGGGCTGTTTTCCAGTGTTTCTGAGCCATTTTCGGTCTGTTTTCTGGGCTGTTTTTGGGCTGTTTTTCATTTCCCAAAAAACAGCGGGAAAACAGCCTGAAAAATGGCCTGAAAAAGGCCTGAAAAACAGTCAAAAAAACAGCCCAAAAAACAGACCATTTTGGGGGCTGTTTTCTGGCCTTTCTCAGGCTTTTCTCAGGTCGTTTTCCAGACTGTTTTCAGGGCCTTTTTTTGGGCCATTTTTGGGCTGTTTTCCAGTGTTTCATAGCCTTTTTCAGGCTGTTTTCTGTTTTTCATTTCCCAAAAAACAGTGGGAAAACAGCCCAAAAATGGCCTGGAAAAGGCCTGAAAAACAGCACAAAAAACGGCCAAAAAACAGACCATTTGGGGGGCTGTTTTCTGGCCTTTCTCAGGCCTTACTCAGGCCGTTTTCCCGGCTGTTTTTCAGACTGTTTTCAGGGCCTTTTTGGGGCCATTTTTGGGCTGTTTTCCAGTGTTTCCAAGCCATTTTCGGTCCGTTTTCTGGGCTGTTTCTGGGCTGTTTTTCATTTCCCAAAAAACAGTGGGAAAACAGCCCGAAAAATTACCTGAAAAAGGCCTGAAAAACAGCCAAAAAAAATGGCCAAAAAACAGACCATTTGGGGGGCTGTTTTCAGGCCTTTCTCAGGCCGTTTTCCCAGCTGTTTTTTGGAGTGTTTTCAGGGCCTTTTTTGGGCCATTTTTGGGCTGTTTTCCAGTGTTTCCGAGCCATTTTTGGTCCATTTTCAAGGCTGTTTTTCATTTCCCAAAAAACAGCAGGAAAACGGCCAGAAAAACATTCTGAAAAAGGCCTGAAAAACAGCCAAAAAAACGGCCAAAAAACCCCAGGTATGTGTGCGTCAGCCAGCTGATCTTTGGGTTTCCAGTGCTCCGGCACATACACACGCATACATATGCATATGCATTCCAGTTTGGGCACTCGGTGCCGAAAAGATTCGCCATCACTGACCTAGAGGAGAGATAGAAGCCTAACATGGATGAATAGAATGAATTGATGGAAATTGCTATCGCATGTGACAATCGTCCGCCAGGTGACAGTTTTCCAGTCCAACTGGAGGAGAAATCTGTTGGTGGAAATTACATCACTTGCTTTCCTTCGGTTTGGGTTGATCCTGCTGTTTAAACCAAACCATTCTGGTTTGTGAGCACTTAGGAAAGGAAGTACTCTCCTCCAGCCTCCGACATCAAGCATAGGAAACATTTTTTTTTTCCTCCTAAAACAAGACATTTAAAGAGATGTAAATTAGGTTCATAATAATATACTAATTACTATAAAAGATTATCTGGTTCATAAGCCACAGCACAAATTACATTTTAATGAGTTTGTTACATGAGAAGTCAACATGAATTTGAAACCAAATTCTTCTACACGCCACCATTTTTAATTGGGTCAGGTTTGCTATCTAAAATAAGTCTCAAACTCTGGCTAAGCAACGTGAGGGTCTTTTGAATGTAGGAACGTAACCTGGGCCAAAATCCTGGCCTATCTAGTCCAGTAGTCTATTCTCACAGAGGCCAATGAAATGCACTGGGAAGCCCCCTTAGTCTTCCAGTTGATGGGCTTCAGAGAAAGTCCCACTGACCCCAAGTTTTGAAACCACGATTTAGGAAAATTTCTAACTAGCCAGTCTTGTTTTAATTGTGATTTATGGCACACCCAATTGGCAGTATTCTTACCACGTGCATAGTGTTTAGCATAGTGGCTTAGCATGATTGATATATAACTGTCTTCTCCTCCTCCTCCTTCTCCTCCTTCATCATCATCATCTATTCCTCCTCCTCCTCCCCCTCCTCCTCTTCTTCTTCTCCTCCTCCTCCTCTCCTCCTCCTCCTCCTCCTCCTCCTCCTCCTCTTCTTCTTCTTCTTCTTCTCCTCCTCCTCCTCCTCCTCCTCCTCCTCCTCCTCCTCCTCCTTCTCCTCCTTCATCATCATCATCTATTCCTCCTCCTCCTCCCCCTCCTCCTCTTCTTCTTCTCCTCCTCCTCCTCTCCTCCTCCTCCTCCTCCTCCTCCTCCTCCTCCTCTTCTTCTTCTTCTTCTTCTTCTTCTTCTTCTCCTCCTCCTCCTCCTCCTCCTCCTCCTCCTCCTCCTTCTCCTCCTTCATCATCATCTCCTCCTCCTCTTCTTCTTCTCCTCCTCCTCTTCCTTCTCTCTTTCTCCATGACAGTAGCTAGCAAGGTGGAAACTTGGCCGTAAAGTAAGATGAACATCATGAAAATCCATTTACAAAAGGACTTACGCCATTCCTCCAAAATGAAAGGAATAGGTTTAAGAGCTGATAATGCTGGGGGTAGGAGGTTGCAGGACAGGAGCAAGGGATCAAGAGAGATCGAGAGAGCAAAAATACATCACCTGAGGTACATCAGAGAAGGAAGATCTGCATTCAATCTGGGGACAATTCCATTACCCAGATTTTTGAATAAGTAATCCTATGGATTATTAATAATCTCTATCGTGCATGACTTTCAGCTACTTCCAGATGTGTTAAATCAGCTCTGCTACCTGGCAGAGAATTTCTTGGTTGTTGTTGTTTTTTTTGTTCCCCTATTGAGTAAGGTTCCACCCTCCTTCTCCAAAACTAGACTCTGACGGTGCCATCATCTCAACTCAACTGGGTTCTACACCGCCAAATCTTTTAATGCTCTGTGCACAGTGTGCCTAACGTTTTGTATTTGTGATTCCTAGTTCTGTTCGTGGGCCTTGTTCTTGGGGTGTTCCTTTCCATTCCCCTGAAGCTTATCCTGAAATGTCCTACATTACGTCGAATCCCAGGAAGAAATTCCACGAATTTAGTTTGCCTCCTCCTGTAGCAGCCACAAAGATGAGGAAATTTGTTTTGAGAGCTACATTTTGTTAAAAGCCAAGGACCACCTTACAATCACCGTACTTCCTGGTTCCCTGTGTTTTTCTCCTGCGAAATATTTCTAGGGCTGACACCGAAGGAAAGTTTGAATCACCTCTTCTCCTTTTACACCTCAGTTCATCTGACTAACACATTTCAGTCTCGGATGTCAAGAAGCCTAACACGATTTGGGTCTTTGTTTTGCTAATCTGCATCCGATTTTCTTATGGATCTGCATATGCAGCTGGGGTTTTGTTAAAAGTTTGGCTCTGCATTCCCAGCTTGGATGGTTTGGTTGCCTTTGGAACTGATCGGTGAGAGGGGATGAGCAAACCTTCGGGAGAAAATGCAGAAACCAGGCGGAGCCCATGCGAAGTTCTCCAGATGTGTTGAGGTTCTCCATGGACACGTTGGACCTGAAGAAAAGGGGGGCAACGCTTCAATACTTCAAAGGCATTGAAGTGCCCATCTTGATCTGACTCGACTTTCTCATGCCAACCTTACCTTATTTTTCCCATGTTGTTTAGAGCAGAGTTTCAACACGCCCATATTTCTGCTTGGAGCGCTTCCAAACTCTTCTTCTCTTTTGGCAGCAGGGGACAAAAAATTGATTTCACTTTGGAAAAGTCTTGCGTTCCTTCCACACTCCGGGCCATTGGCCTCTCTTGTTCAACAGGGAAAGAAAGAAGTACTTTTCTAGGACTCTCTCTCTCTCTCTCTCTCTCTCTCTCTCTTTCTCTCTCTCTACCTGCTGGATATTTTGGGGGGTATTGGTTTAACGGAGCTGGCCTTGAAAAGACCACATGTATCTCCAGCTGGCTTCTTTGGTCCTTCAGGAGTTGTGGCCGCAGAGAAGGGCCAATTATTTGTGATGCAACAACACTGCTGGCAACGTGCTGAGAAAGAACAAGTGATAAGAGGTATAACTTTTCTTGTTATCCTTAGTCCAGGGAAAGGGCCTCCTCCTCCTCCTCCTCCTCCTCCTCCTCCTCCTCCTCCTCCTCCTCCTCCCCCTCTCAAATACCCGGCTGCATTGATGGGTAATGAAAGATCTCATAAGGTTGGGCGAGAAAAGATCTCATAATGTTAGGAAAATGTCAGACTGATCATGCAGTTGGGCAGCAGAATCAGTTGCAAAGGGGATGAACGCTCCTTTTCATCGTAACAATCTTGTCTCGGAGGTGTTTTAATTTGCATTCATGCCCTGATCCAGAGACCGTGCGTGAAGGTTAAAATGCTGCAAGCAACTCTATACCAGTAGGCAGAGTAAGAGGATAACAGAGTTGGAAGGGACCTTGGAGGTCTTCTAGTCTAACCCACTACTCAAGCAGGAAATCCTATTCCATTTCAAACAAATGGCTGTCCAATCTTTTTTTGGAAACCTCCAGTGATAGAGCTCCCTCTTTCCTCTTTTTATTTCCTCTTTCTCTTTCTTTCTTTTTTCTTTCTTTCTCTTTCTTTCTTTTTTCTCCTCTTTCTTTCTTTCTTTCTCCTCTTTCTCTTTCTTTCTTTTTTCTCCTCTTTCTTTCTTTCTCCTCTTTCTCTTTCTTTCTCCTTTCTTTCTTTCTCCTTTCTTTTTCTTTCTCCTTTCTTTCTCCTTTCTTTTTCTTTCTCCTCTTTCTTTCTCCTTTCTCTTTTTCTTTCTCCTCTTTCTTTTTCTTTCTCCTCTTTCTTTTTCTTTCTCCTCTTTTTCTTTCTCCTCTTTCTCTCTTTTCTCCTCTTTTTCTTTCTCCTCTTTCTTTTTCCTCTTTCTCTTTTTCTTTCTCCTCTTTCTCTTTCTTTCTCTTTTTCTCTTGCAATGTATCCTCCCCGCCATAAAAGTGCCTTTCTCCATGTTTTACAGGGTGGTTTTTTGTTTTTTGTTTTTTGTTTTTTAGCATGCTGAACATTCTACAGTCAAATCCCTGGTAGAATTTAATTATCTCTTTTCTTTGCCAATGGTCTACTCTAGACTCAATCAAAACTCTTCTCGCCCTCTGCTGGCCTCAGGGTGTATATTGCACTAATGGCATGGGATGATGCTTTTTCTCTGTTTTGGGGGTCAGGTTTTTTTACTTTTCTGGAGCGCCAGATTTCTGGGTCCGCAGCACGCTTTTTCAGGGAGCTGGCAGGAGGCAGGCCTGCCCTGGAATCTGAGCAAGCAATTTTTTTTTTCCTTGCATCATCCATCCCAAGTACATGTGTCACTGGAGGGATTTGAAATCTAATAAATAATACTTACACAGTTGGGCTGTTTTATTCGGTGTCAGCCTCTGATCTGAACTATAAGTTTTTTTCTTTTTTCTCTCTCTGACAGTAGTATAACTTTGCAAATGTTGGTTGGATAAAGGCACACTTATCCTTTGTTTCCAAATGTGTGTTAGCTTGCAACAATGGGGAAGGAAGCCATTGGAAAGCATGCTTGGCAGTAGGATGGATGTACTTTTTATGCACACTGAAGACAAAGGCCTTGTGTGTCCAATCACACTTGGCCAATATAGAATTCTATCCTATCCTATCCTATCCTATCCTATCCTATCCTATCCTATCCTATCCTATCCTATCCTATCCTATCCTATCCTATCCTATCTTATCCTATCTTATCTTATCCTATCCACTATTCTATTCTATCCATTATTCTATTCTACTCTACTCTACTCTACTCTACTCTACTCTACTCTACTCTACTCTGTTCTGTTCTGTTCTGTTCTGTTCTGTTCTGTTCTGTTCCGTTCCGTTCCGTTCCGTTCCGTTCCATTCCATTCTCTATTTATTCCAATCTCTCTTCTCTTCTCTTCTCCTCTCCTCTCCTCTCTTCTTTTCTCTTCTCTCCTCTCCTCTCTCCCTCTCCTCTCCCCTCCCCTTCCCTCCCCTTCCCTTCCCTTCCCTTCCCTTCCCTTCTATTCTTATTTCATTATTCTGTTCCATTCTGTTCCGTTCTGTTCCATTCTGTTCTGTTCTGTTCCGTTCCGTTCCATTCCATTTCGTTCCATTCCATTTTATTCTTTATTTATTCCAATCTCTCTTCTCTTCTCTTCTCTTCTCTTCTCTTCTCTTCTCTTCTCTTCTCTTCTCTTTCACTCCATTCCATTCCACTCCACTCCATTCCATTCCATTCCACTCTATTATAGGATTATTATTATTATTATTTTATCTAAAGGGCATGTGAGCCTTCTCCCAGGTGGCTGACCCAGCTTAAATATTAATTGTATAATAACCCAAAAAAAAATCATTTACCAAAAAAAAAAAACAAGTGAAAGACAATTTGGGGCAATGGTAGGCTTCAGTCATTTTAGGTGAATAAAAAATCTTTCTGCCGATTACAAATGAAATACATTCATACGGGACTGAGAATAAAGCTGAATATAACGAACAATCCCCTCTAGGAAAGATGACTTTGCAATTTGCTGAAAAGGAGGAGGGCTGCATATTTCATCTTTTATCGTTTTGCAATGATGGATAAACTTGCTGAGTCCTGCTGACTCAGACCGACTGAAGAAAATCATCCTAGACTAATGACGGGATGAAAAAAACAAAATGATGATCTGGGCCGGGGGGAGGGGGGGCAAGGCGAAAGACCTTGGGAGCTGAAGTATCTGATCATGAAGTCCTCTAATCCCATCCAATGCTTCCGTGCTTCTTTTCGGATGAAGCGGGGTTCATTAATCACTTCAGAAGAGCTGAAGATTTGATTGAATAACAGTGTTTACTTAAGTTCTCCATTTCCTTAGCAGAACCTGCTCCATCATCTTGCGTCTTTTATTTCTGACGTTTCTGGATATTTTAAGTAGATTGTGCGTGTTGATTCTTTTAGCTATTTTTACCCAACGCTGTTGGGTAGAGAGGGAAAATAGATATTTTTTAAGAAAGCCTTCCTAAAGAGTAGCCTAAAAATTAGTGTATATGTATATATGTCTGTGTGTATACACACACACACACACACATGTCTATACACACACACACACATGTCTATACACACACACACATGTCTATACACACAGTGTGTGCAAACATTCAGACACACATACACATCTATACACACAGAGACACAGACACACAAAGAGTGCAGAGAAGAACAAGAAAGATGATTAGGGGACTGGAGGCTAAAACATATGAAGAACGGTTGCAGGAACTGGGTATGTCTAGTTTGATGAAAAGAAGGACTAGGGGAGACATGATGGCAGTCTTCCAATATCTCAGGGGTTGCCACAAAGAAGAGGGAGTCAAGCTATTCTCCAAAGCCCCTGAGGCAGGACTAGAAGCAATGGATGGAAACTAAGCAAGGAGAGAAGCAACCTAGAACTAAGGAGAAATTTCCTGACAGTCAGAACAATTAATAAGTGGAACAACTTGCCTGCAGAAGTTGTGAATGCTCCAACACTGGAAAGTTTTAAGAAGATGTTGGATAACCATTTGTCTGAAGTGGTGTAGGGTTTCCTGCCTGGGCAGGGGGTTGGACTAGAAGACCTCCAAGGTCCCTTCCAACTCTATTATTCTATTCTATTCTATTCTATTTATATATACATACATATACCCTTTCCCCGAAAATAAGACATCCCCTGATAATAAGCCCAATCGGGCTTTTGAGCATATGCACTAAAATAAGCCCTCCCCGAAAATATTTAAACGCATGCACAGACGGTCCCCACCATTTCCTCTGGTTTCCTTCATGCGCCCCAAAATAATAAGACCTCCCCGAAAATAAGGTCAAGCGCTTATTTCGGGGTTCAAAAAAAAATATAAGACAGGGTCTTATTTTTGGGGAAACACGGTAGATACCACTGACGGAATTCTAAGTGGGCTCCTCAAGCTTTCAACTGAAAATACTAAATCGAAGGGCTTTTAAATTTTGCTCCAGAATGTAATTTGATATACTAAAGAAATAACATCCTATAAAATAGCCAGAATATTCTCACTTGAATCAAGGTTGAATCAAAGAGCCTTGATAGTACAGTGGTCTAAGCACCCTGTTATTAACACAGCTGCCTGCAATTACTGCTGGTTCAAATCTCGCCAGGCTCAATGTTGACTCAGCCTTCTATCCTTTCTAAGGTAGGTAAATTGAGGACCCGGTTTGTGGGGGCAATAAGCTGACTTTGTATAAATATACAAAAGTATGAAGGCTATTGCTTAACGCATTGTAAGCCGCCCTGAGTCTCCGGAGAAGGGCGGCATATAAATCAAATTTAAAAAAAAAAAAGGTTTCCCTCAAAATATCAGACGACGTTTGGAGACTTATTATATAGATATGAAACACTTATTTGGCCACGAGAAGTATGCCCCAGCAAAGTAACCGCACTTATATTCAGAATTAGTTGTAAGCTTTTATCAACAACTGTTTCATCGGGCCAGACCTTCAGAAAGGATATCGAGGTGCAATCCTTGCCAGTTTATCCTTTTAGGTGGTTTTGATGATGGTTTTATTGTATAATTATTGTTTCAGGTTTTAAGTGGATGATTGTTTAATTGAGCTTTCAACTTGCTTGTTTGGTCTTCGGATTCACTGCTGGTCGCCTTGAGCACCATATGCTTAGGTAGGATGACAAGAGAAAACGCTGTGAGCCAAACACACAGAGAAACAAGCTTGATGGCATCTTAAAGGCTCACCAATTTTTTAAAAAAATTGCTTTGTTCTTTTCATTCTTTAAGGCACAACCACAAACATCTTAGCTGGGTTTTGCTGCAGGAGACTAACTCCTGTCCTCCTTTGCGTCATTCTTTGTCAACGAGGCTAGAGTAGGTCAAAGGAGGTTGAAGTACCTTCTCTTCCATAATACTAGTTGGAGACATCTTGCTCCCTTATTGGGAGAGAGTTAAGTTGTGATCATTCTTTTCCTTCTCCAGAGGAATCTGGAAGGAGTAAAATTTTAACTACATGGATTCTTCGAAGAAAAACGTGTAGGACGTAAGGAGAGTGGTCGAAGAAAACCAACGCAGGGGAAGGCAGTTTGAGAAACTGCACCAATCTTCTTGTTGTACATAAACAGTTTCTGGTTCCAATTTACCTCGGTTCTCCATCTATTGTTCAATGATAATTAGTCATAGTTTATCATCCAATATCAAGGACAAAACAACTGGATTCCTAGGGCTTGGTTTCCATGTGCAAATGTTCCATCCAACGTGTTGGATGGGGGACATGGGGAGAAGGTTGTTTTGTGTTTGGCTCATGAATCTGAACCCAACCGAACTCAGAATAACAGAGTTGGAAGGGACCTTTGGAGGTCTTCTAGTCCGACCCTTGTTCAAGCAGACAAATGGTTGTCCAATCTCTTCTTTAAAAAAACCTCCAATGTTGGAGCACCCACAATTTCTGGAGGCATCTCAAATGCTTCAGACGACTGTTGTCTTTTCCTTCCTCTGTTTATCAATGCATTCATCATTAGACAAACATTTGACTTTGTTTCCAAAGAGATTATACCAAGTGGCTGATACAGACCTGTCTGGCACAAGCTATGATGTGCATCAGGATGTCATTACTCAAATGTTATGACTATTCATGTCATTGGCGGGAGGACATCCTGATGGACGGGATATTACTTCGGAGTCAGGATTGCAAGTGCTCTTCCAACTCATGTTAGCTTAAGGAGCAAAATATTGGAATTGCTTTTTTATAAAGACATAAATGGCATTTGAAGTCTCTCATAAGAAGAGTGGTTCTGTGAAGAGAGTTGGCTGGGAATCTCTTGAGTTGAACGTTCAAATATTTCCTTAGAAAACAGTCTGGAAAAAAACAAGATCTCCATGAAAATGTAGGCATAAAATCTCTCTTCCCTGGTGGTTTTTTTTTCTCCTGCTTTATAAATTGTCCCGATGTAAATTGAAGAGCAATCAGATTAACAGAGTTGGAAGGAACCTTATAGGTCATCTAGTCCAACCCCCCACTCAAGCAGGAGACCCTACCCCATTTCTAACAAATGGCAGTCCAATCTTTTCTCGAAAGTCTCAAGTGATGAAGCTCCCACAACTTCCGAAGGCAACTTCTGTTCCATGAGTTGATTGTTCTCACTGTCAGAAAATTTCTCCTTATTTCTAGGTTGAATCTCTCTTTGATCAGTTTCCATCCATTATTCCTTGTCTGGCCTTCAGGTGCTTTGGGAAATAGCTTGACCTCCTCCTCTCTGTGGGAGACCCTCAAATATTGGAAAACTGCTATCCTGTCTCCCCTGGTCCTTCTCTTCACTAGACTAGCCATGCCCAGTTCATGTAACCGTTCTTCATATGTTTTAGCCTCCAGTCCCCTCATCATCCTGGTTGCTCTTCTCTGCACTCTTTCTAGAGTCTCAACATCTTTTTTTATAGTGTGGTGACCGAAACTGGATGCAGTACTCTAGGTGTAGTCTTACTAAGGCTTTATAGAGTGGCATTAGTACCTCCCTTGATCTTGATTGTATCCCTCTGTTCATGCAATTTAGGATTGCATTGGCTTTTTTGGCTGCCGCTGCACACAGCTGGCTCAATCCAGGGGTGAAATCCAGCAGTTTCTGGAGAACCGGTAGCAGAAATTTTGAGTAGTTCGGAGAACCGGCAAATACCACCTCTGGCTGGCCCCAGAGTGAGGTGGGAATGGGGATTTTGCAGTATCCTTCCCCTACCATGCCCACCAAGCCACGCCCACCAAGCCACACCACGTCCACCAAGCCATGCCCACAGAACCGGTAGTAAAAAAAATTGGATTTCAGCACTGGCTCAATCCAATCACTTTGACTATCCTGCAATCCCACAGCAAGTCAGTTGAAGCCGTCAGATAATATTCTCCAACTGGATGCTTTTCGAGAGATGTTCGATGTTGGTTTCTTTTCATCATGGCTTCTTTTGTTCACCCTTGCAGATTAAAACAGAAGACCTCAGCGAGTCCTTGCAAACGTCCCTCTCTTCTAGATCAAGTCACTTAGCCCAGGGATCTTCCATGATGCCTGGAGGACAAATTCCTGGGGTAAGAGATGGCACTCTTCACACATTCAAGCACAGATGGCAAGTTCGAGACTAGGAGGGGCGTTTTCTAGGGGGTCTGTTCTGGAGACCCTTGGAGCACTTCAGACTAAGATAGTTTCGACTCTGACCCACGTTGGAATAAAATCGGTTGTGTCGTCTTAACATGGATGGCAGGAAGGACATTCTAGTTATATAAGTAGAAGAAAATGCCTAGCGATGGAATCTTTTCTTGAGGATTTGTCACTTAAGAAGGATTGTCTCAAGGGTGTTTTTTCAACAGAGCTGAAGAAGCTTCTTGGATGAGAAGTGAAAAGTCTTCAAGGAGAAACAAAAAAGTCCAGTTGCCTTTTGAAAAAGCATCTTTGGGACAACCTGGATGACTAAGAATCTCCATAGACTTCTGTTTCTTCCTTCTTTCCTCTCCCTCTCCTTCCTTCCTTCCTTCCCTCCCTCCCTCCATCCCTCCCTCCCACTTTTCCTTCTCCTTCCCTCTTGTCCTTCCTTCCTTCTTCTTGTCCTTCCTTCCTTCTTCCCTTCCTCCCTCTCACTTTTCCTTCTCTTTCCCTCTTGTCCTTCCTTCCTTCCTCTTGTCCTTCCTTCCTTCTTCCCTCCCTCCCTCCCACTTTTTCTTCTCCTTCCCTCTTGTCCTTCCTTCCTTCCTCTTGTCCTTCCTTCCTTCTTCCCTCCCTCCCTCTCACTTTTCCTTCTCCTTCCCTCTTGTCCTTCCTTTCTTCCTTCCTCTTGTCCTTCCTTCCTTCTTCCCTCCCTCCCTCTCACTTTTCCTTCTCCTTCCCTCTTGTCCTTCCTTTCTTCCTTCCTCTTGTCCTTCCTTCCTTCTTCCCTCCCTCCCTCTCACTTTTCCTTCTCCTTCCCTCTTGTCCTTCCTTTCTTCCTTCCTCTTGTCCTTCCTTCCTTCTTCCCTCCCTCCCTCACTTTTCCTTCTCCTTCCCTCTTGTCCTTCCTTCCTTCCTTCCTTCCTTCCTTCCTTCCTTCCTTCCTAGCTAGCTAGCTAGCTACCTTTCCTTCCTTCCCCCCTCCCTCCCTCCTTCTCTTTCTCACTTCCTTCGTTCCTTCCCCACCATCCAGTCAAAGCTGAAGAAGCTTCTTGGATGAAAAGCAAAACATCTTCAAAGAAAAACCAGAAAGTCCAGTTGCCTCTTGGAAAAAAAATATTTGGGACAATCATGACTTGGATGGCTGAGAATCTCCATAGACATTTAGCTATGTACTTAAAGGGGGGGGGGGTTATATGCATGGCACGGTGGCTCAGTAAATAAGATGCTGAGCTTGTCGATTGAAAGGTTGGCAGTTCAGCGGTTCGAATCCCGAGTGCCAAGTAACGGGGTGAGCTCCCGTGACTTGTCCCAGCTTCTGCCAACCTAGCAGTTCGAAAGCACGTAAAAAATGCGAGTAGAAAAATAGGGACCACCTTTGGTGGGAAGGTAACAGCGTTCTGTGCGCCTTTGGCATTGAGTCATGCCGGCCACATGACCACGGAGACGTCTTCGGACAGCACTGGCTCTTCGGCTTTGAAACGGAGATGAGCACCGCCCCCTAGAGTCAGGAACGAGTAGCACACATGTGCGAGGGGAACCTAACTAACTTGGTTAGTTTCCTAACTCTGGAGCAGTCTGGAGCACCTTTTCTGGTCCAAGGTCTTCACTGCCTGAGGAGCTTTTGTGTGGCAAAGGGACGCCCTCCCTCAAAACAAGGCGGGACCAGAGAACTAAATTTAGTCTGCTTTCATTTATATTTAAATTTAATTAAAATTCAAGCGAGTAAAGATGATGACTCTCCAGTCATGTTTAATGATGCCTTAATGTTTCCACTCCTTGTGTCACATTAAGACTCACACTTCGGGCCACGCCTTTTGGAGAAAGCCACACCAATAGAGAAGCCCAGGCATTCATGCAAAGAGCATTGCTGATTTATTTATTTATTTATTTATTTATTTATTTATTTATTTATTTATTTATTTATTTATTTATTTATTTATTTATTGGATTTTGGGTATTAGTCTGAACCTGGTCGGGGATTGGGAAGAAGGTGTGATCCCAAAAGAAAAAGACCTTGGTTAAACAAATAATGGCTTAATTCAATGACGGCGGTATGGCCTGGGCTTCCACTCTTGCTCCTCAACAGTGGTGGAATTCAAATTTTTTTTACTACCGATTCTGTGGGTGTGGCTTGATGGGCGTGGTGTGGCTTGGTGGGAGCGGCAAGGGAAGAATACTGCAAAATCCCCATTCCCATCCCACTCCTGGGGGAAGGATACTGCAAAATCCCCATTCCCTCCCCACTCCTGGAGGAAGGATACTGCAAAATCGCCATTCCCTCCCCACTCCTGGGGGAAGGATACTGCAAAATCGCCATTCCCTCCCCACTCCTGGGGGAAGGATACTGCAAAATCTCCATTCCCTTCCCATCCTTAGGGGAAGGATACTGCAAAATCCCCATTCCCTCCCCATTCTTGGGGGAAGGATACTGCAAAATCCCCATTCCCTCCCCACTCCTGGGGAAAGGATACTGCAAAATCTCCATTCCCTCCCCATTCTTGGGGGAAGGATACTGCAAAATCCCCATTCCCTCCCCACTCCTGGGGGAAGGATACTGCAAAATCTCCATTCCCACCCCACTCTGGGGCCAGCCAGAGGTGGTATTTGCTGGTTCTCTGAACTACTCAAAATTTCTGCTACTGGTTCTCCAGAACCTGTCAGAACCTGCTGGATTTCACCCCTGCTCCAGAGCTGGGTTTCAGCAGGTTCTGACCATTTCTGGAGAACCGGTAGCGGAAATTTTGAGTCGTTCGGAGAACTGGTAGTAAAAGTTCTGACTGGCCCCGCCCCCATCTATTCTCTGCTGATTGGGAGGAAATGGGGATTTTGCAGTAACCTTCCCCTGGATTGGGGAGGGAATGGAGATTTCACAGTATCCTTCTCCTGCCATGCCCACTGAGCCATGCCCACCAAGCCATGCCATGCCCATCAAGTCACACCCACAGAACGGGTAGTAAAAAAATTTGAAACCCACCACTGCCCTCCTCCTCAAGCTAAAAGCTGACCATGGCCACACATTTGCAAATGTGTTATTATTTAGGAAAGAGGAGAAAGCAGAAATCAGGAGGGTGCATCTGAAGCAGAAGAGGGACAGTTGCCCAGTGATGGGCTGGTTGTGGAAAGGTGTCCTAGTATCTGACTTGTCTTCTTCTCCTTCAGAATGTGAATTCTCTTCATACTTTGCAGCAACTCGTGCAAGTCCCGGGGCCTATGCAGTCTGTCCCGCTGTTCTTGCTTTCTCAAGGCCCAGCAGGACAACAAGGTAAGGTGAAGTTCTCCAGATGTTGGTTGATTTCTATAATGTCTGTGTCTGATGTCTTATAAGGTCAGTGTTTCTCAACCTTGGCCACTAAGAGGTGTGGACTTCTTAAAGTCTGAGAGTTCAAGTCCATGCACCTTAGAGTTGCCAAGGTTGAGAAACCCTGGTGTAGATGTTGTTCCCTAGTCCTGAGACATACCACGAGTTCCTGAAGTCAGGAACTACTTCTTTGAGCTCCTTCTCCTTTTTCAGAGGTCTAAGTGTCCAAGGTTTCCTCCAGACAACAGCTGAGCAACCTTGTCCAGGAGATTCTTAATTCTTGCTTCTAAAGCCTTTTGGTCCTTCCAGGAGCTTCCTGGCAGCAGGAAGGAGAAAGTGGGGCTGCTCCAGTGATGGTTGCTAGCAGCTTCTTGCTCAGACCTCTCAACGGATTCTTCTGGATACCAAGACAGCTACACCAGCTTGTTCCATCCACCCTTCAAAAAAAACTCAACAAACTATTGTAATTCGTGCCTAAACAGCAGAATTCTTGGTCCCAGGTGGACACCTTCTACCCAACCTTCATCTCAAGACTACCGAAGGACCTGAAGTTCAGGAGGTCTTATTCCCACGAGGACAACATGGCCCCCTTAGCCAACCAGATGTTTGATAACACAACAGCTGTACTTGCTCATCCACTATCAGGTTAGGGATGAACGTGGTCTTATCATGAACAGATCTGGCATTTCGGAATCCAAGATCACCAGCAATCCAGCTCACCAAGACCAAGAACTTGGGTGAGACAGCAAAGAGCTCATTTGTCCTACCCTGGAGTGGCCAGCTCAGCATGGTTGTTTCTTCTGCTTCCTGGTATCTCCGATGACTTGAAAAAAGGAAATGGTTTCGGAGTCAAAGTTCAGAATAAGTCTACTGGGATGGCTGGAGCCACGGAGTCACGGTTCCATAAGCCACCTGTCAATCTTCTCCTTTGGGGAATGGATGATATCGGCACTCACCTTTTCCTGCCCAAACCTTCCCCATCCCACAGGAAGAGGTTTTAGTATTTATTTACTTATCAAACATGTACAAGATAACAGGTATAAGTATAAACATGGACATGAACATGGGAAAGGAGTACAAATAAACGGGGACAGTAGGACAGGGACGGAAGGCACGCTGGTGCGCTTATGCACGCCCCCTTTACGGACCTCTTAGGAATGGGGTGAGGTCCACGGTAGACAGTTTGAGGTTGAAGCTGTGGGGGTTAGAGCAGTGGTGAAATCCAATTTTTTTAGTACTGGTTCTGTGGGCGTGGCTTCGTGGGCATGGCTTGTTGGGCGTGGCAGGGGAAGGATACTGCAAAATCCCCATTCGAACCCCACTCCAGGGGAAGGATACTGCAAAATCCCCATTCCCACCCCACTCCAGGGGAAGGATACTGCAAAATCCCCATTCCCTCCCCACTCCAGGGGAAGGATATTGCAAAATCTCCATTCCCACCCCACTCCAGGGGAAGGATACTGCAAAATCTCCATTCCCTCCCCACTCCAGGGGAAGGATACTGCAAAATCCCCATTCCCTCCCCACTCCAGGGAAAGGATATTGCAAAATCTCCATTTCCACCCCACTCCAGGGGAAGGATATTGCAAAAGATCCCTTCTCACTTTACTCCTGGTGGAAGGATATTGCAAAATCTCCATTCCCACCCCACACTGGAGCCAGCTAGAGGTGGTATTTGCCGGTTCTGCGAACTGCTCATAATTTCCGCTACCGGTTCTCCGAAGTGCTCAAAATTTCCGCTACCAGTTCTCAAGAACCTGTCAGAACCTGCTGGCTGGGTTAGAGGACGTAACAACAGATTCAGGTAGAGCATTCCAGGCGTTGACCACTCTGTTGCTGAAGTCGTATTTCCTGCAATCGAGGTTGAAGCGGTTTACATTGAGTTTGCATTTATTGTTTGCCTGAGTGTTATTGAGGTTGAAGCTGAAGTAGTCGTTGACAGGTAGGACGTTGTAGCAGACAATTTTGCGTACTATGCTTAGATCAGACCACAGGCGGTGCAGTTCCAGATTGTCCAAAATTTCGAACCTGGTGGCATAAGGGATTCTGTTGTGAGCAGAGGAGTGGAGGACTCTTCTCGTGAAATACCTCTGGACCCGCTCAATCGTATTAATGTCCAATATACAGTGTGGATTCCAGGCAGACGAGCTGTATTCAAGAATTGGTCTGGCAAAGGTTTTGAATACCCTTTTAAGTTACCCAGGTAGGCCGAATCAGCCTCCGTACAGCTAGGAAGCAAAGCCATGGGGCTAATTTTATTTTATTTTATTTTTACGTCTGGCTCATTTAAGATCTTATCTGGCTCGAAGGTTGTAAAATTATTAAACCACAGTGTGAGGCAGTCGCCAAGCCTTTCCAGAGCCACGCAGGGCTTGTGCGAGTCTAATTGTGTTGACAAGCGTGGCCCTGATTTGCAACTTTCCAGGCAGCTGAAACTCGAGCCAGTTCCTGCCCTGTGGTGCTTTCAACAGTTCTGTTTTGTTTCCTTTCCCTCTGGAGACGTGACATCAGGAGGAGCGAAGTGAGGGTTTTGCTGAAGGAAGCACAAGATCGGGATTACGCAGGCCAGGAGTAGCAACTCAAAGGTAATTCGTGGTGACTCAGTTTTCGGTGACAGGCATGAGCAGAAACAAGGAGAGAAGCAACCTAGAGCTAAGGAGAAATTTCCTGACAGTGAGAGCAATTAACTTCCAGTATCTCAGGGGCTGCCACAAAGAAGAGGGAGTCAAGCTATTCTCCAAAGCACCTGAAGGCAGGACAAGAAGCAATGGGTGGAAACTAATCAAGGAGAGAAGCAACCTGGAATTAAGGAGAAATTTCCTGACAGTGAGAACAATTAATCAGTGGAACAACTTGGCTCCAGAAGTTGTAAAGTTTTTGGAAGTTTTTAAGAAGAGATTGGATAACCATTCGTCGGAAATGGTATAGGGTTTCCTGACCTAAGCAGGGGGTTGGACTAGAAGACCTCCAAGGTCCCTCCCAACTCTGTTATTCTCCAAAGCCCCTGAGAGCAGGACAAGAAGCAATGGATGGAAACTAATCAAGGAGAGAAAGCAACTTAGAACTAAGGAGGAATTTCCTGACGGTGAGAACAATTAACCAGTGGAACAACTTGCCACCAGAAGCTGTGAATTCTCCAACACTGGAAGTTTTTAAGAAGAGATTGGATAACCATTTGTCTGCAATGGTATAGGGCCGTGATGGCAAACCTATGGCACGAGTGCCAGAGGTGGCACACAGAGCCCTCTCTGTGGGCATGTGTGCCATCGCCAGCTGGTCTTCTAAGTTCCGTTGTGCGCATGCAAACCGGGCAGCTGCTCTCTTCCAGATTCCGGCGCGCACTGGTTTTTGCACAAATTTCGGAACCTGGAAGAGAGCATCGGTGTGGCACACATGTGCAGGAAGAAACCTGGAAGAGCAGCTGGCCCATGCACACTGGCCAGCGGCTGTCTTCTGGGATCTGGTGCGCTGGCAGGTGCTCCGGTTTTGGCATTCGGTGCCGAAAAGGTTAACCATCACTGGTATAAGGTCTCTGGCTTGAGCAGGAGGTTGGACTAGAAGACCTCCAAGGTCCCTTCTGTTACTCTGTTATACACTTTCCACACACCGGTGTATTGCATAATGCTTGGCTCGGTTTTCACCTCTCTAAACGGTAGAAGGAATAGCTTTGAGAAACAGGAGGAAGAATTGCTAGCAAGACAGCTGTCGGATAAGAGAAACGGAATCCAGGGCAGAAACGTAATTTGAGAAAGCGTCTCAGCCCAATCAAGGAGAGAAGTAACCCAGAACTAAGGAGAAATTTCCTAACAGTGAGAACAATTAATCGGCGGAACGACTTGTCTCCAGACATCGTGGGTGCTGCATCACTGGAAGTGTTTAAGGAGAGTTTGGACAGCCCTTTGTCTGAAATGGTATAGGCCGGTCTTCTGCTTGAGCAGGGGGTTGGACTAGAAGACCTCCAAGGTCCCTTCCAACTCTGTTATTCTGAAGGAGATGAGTTGGGTGAAAAAGTACGAGCAACGGCGCCTGCCGAAACGCAGCTGAAATGTGGGTCTGCAACCATCTCGACTTGCCAGACATGTTGTGCAACCAGAAGAGTTCAGGCCAGGGGTGAAATCTACTTACCTTCCCAACCGGTTCGGAAGTGCGCGCGTGGATCCTTTGCACATGCGCAAACCCTTCTGCACATGAGCAGAGGGTAAAAAACAGATTACTTCCTGATTAAAACCAGGAAGTAACAACGACCGAGCGGGTGGGTGAAGCCTCGCACCACTATCGCTACCGGTTTTCCGAATCACCGGCCGCCATCGCTACCGATTCTGCCAAACCGGGAGCACTTCACCTCTGGTTCAGAATCTTGGCTGACGTTTCTGCTGTGCTGCCCTTTTTCGTTTGAATCAAATCAAATCAAACTTCAACGCACAACATGTGTACAATGAAATTGAACGAGCCTCCCGAAACACAAAATGCATCTCGGTAAAAATCACCCAACCTGTTTTTACCTCACGCAACAATTCCCGACCTGAATAGAGGAGAAGGAGGACACCATTTGTCTGTTTGGTGGCAGGCAATTCAAAGCCTGGATGACTTCAGGAGCTGTTGCCTCACCTGTGTTGTCGAGTCGCCTCCAGTGAATTGTCTTCTTGTCCCAGCCACGCGCCTGTAAGACAAGGGTGGCGGCATTTGACTTGACTTGCCCCAACCTGGCTGAGAGGGATAGGAGATTGTGATGCAACCTGTGGGGTGGGTAGATGCTATACATAGGTAGTCCTTGACTTAGAACCTCAATGGAGCCCCAAATCTTTGTCGCTAAGGGAGACATTGAGTTTTGCACCATTTTATGACCTACCTCATCACAGCTGTTGTTAAGCTAGTCACAGGGTTGTTAAATGAATCTTGTTTGCCCGTTGGCTTTGCTCGTCAGAAGGTCACAAAAGGGAATTGTGTGTCCCCGGGACGCTGCGACCGTCATAAATATGAATCCGTTTCCAAGCGTCTGAATTTTGTTGACGTGACCACGGGGACGCTGTCACCGTTGTAAGTGTGAAAAGGGGTCGTGCGTCCCTTTTTCAGTGCCGTTGCAACTTCTGATGGTCCCTAAATGGATTGTCGTAAGTGGAGAACTAGCCTGTAATTCTAGGTCATATTCCGAAGACGAAGTTCTTAAGTTCGTCAAGACGTAACAAACTTTACTTCTGAATTTAAAACAATGGGATGGGATGGGGTCAGGAGGTCAAGAGTGATTCTCTGTTCTGACATTTAGGTTTTCCGGCCCCCAGAATCACAACTGATCTCTTCGCTCTGTTTTTTTTTCATTTCAAACAATTCCTACTTTCTTTCTTCCTTTGAAAAAGTTTTTTTATTTTTCTCATAAACATATCTTAAATGTACAATTTCTTATCTAACGTACATATTTCCTTTTAACTTTCATACTAATACAATCTTCATCCTAAACAGTTTAATTAAATTCGGGGTTGCTCTTCTACCATTTCATCTCCCTTGTTTTACAAACAATCCTTCTTCTCCCTCTCCTCTCTTTCCTTTCCCTCCCTTCTTCCATCTACTCTTCTACTTTCTTCTTTCCTCCTCTCCTTCCCCTTCCTTAACCCCACACCTCCCTTCTTCCTCCCTTCTAACCTTCTCTCCTACTCTTGTTTCCCCTCTCTTTCTTCCTCTCCTTTTCCCTTTCTTCTTTCCTTCTCTGTCCGTCCTCTCTCCTCTCCTCTATCCCTCTCCATTCGCTCTCTATTCTTGAATTCATTTTCAATTTAGTATTTTCCAAGGTGGTATTTGAGAAATCCCGATTTTTACTTTCTTTTCAATTACTTTTTCATTTTACTAAATTCACACACACCCCCTTTCCCCTTTTCCAGCAATTCCTACTTGTAGCACGTTAGTGATCTGGGGGAAGACGGGTTAATTTGCATCTCTCTCTCTCTCTAGATGACTAACCAAGTTGTGAAATGCTGCAATGGAGAAAGAGATGGCAAGAGACAACTTGTCACCAAGAGAATGGAATAGGGGGAGAAGAGTGGGGGTGGGGGTGGGGGGGTGTCTTTGGTGACTGTGAAATTTGGGATGTGGGTCAACGACCGGCATCTGGGCATCGTTGGGCTCGGTGGAACCAAAGTATCTGACCGAATTTTTCTCCGTCTCTTTCAGCTCTTCAATCAAACCTTCTCTCCTTTCCTCAGCAGCAGAGTGGACTTCTCCTCCCACAGCATGGACACGGCTTAGCATCTCAGGTAAGTCCCATCAACTGACTGGCTGCTGTTGTCATTATATTAGCAGATTAACAGAGTTGGAAGGGACCTTGGAGGTCATCTAGTCCAACCTCCTGCCCAAGCAGGAGACCCTACACCATTTCTGACAGACGACAGTCCAGTCTCTTCTTGAAAGCTTCCAGGGATGAAGCTCCCACAACTTCTGAAGGCAACTTCTGTTCCATGGGTTGATTGTTCTCATTGTCAGAAAGTTCCTCCTTATTTCCAGGTTGAATCTCTCCTTGTTCAGTTTCCATCCATGATTCCTTGTCTGGCCTTCAGGTGCTCTGGAGAATAGCTTGACCCCCTCCTCTCTGTGGGAGACCCTCAAATATTAGAAGATGCTATCATGCCTCCCCTGGTCCTTCTCTTCACTAGACTAGCCATGCCCAGTTTCTGCAACCGTTCCTCATATGTTTTAGTCTCCAGTCCCCTCATCATCCTGGTTGCTCTTCTCTGCACTCTTTCTAGAGTCTCAACATCTTTTTTTATAGTGTGGTGACCAAAACTGGATGCAGTATTTCTAGGTGTGGTCTTACTAAGGCTTTATAGAGTGGTCTTAGTACCTATGAGTTGTCATTTGCTGAAACTCCGTTAAACTTGAGAACCGACCTAGAACTAAGGAGGAATTTCCTGAAGGGAGAACAACGAATCCATGGAACGGGTTGTCTCCAGACATTGTGGGTACTCCATCACTGGAGGTTTTTAAGAAGAGATTGAACGACTATTTTTTCTGAAATGGAACAGGGTCTCCTGCTTGAGCAAGTGGTCAGTCTAGAAGACTTCCAATGTCCTTTCCTAAATTTGAAATTCAGGATAAAGCTGGAAGGGACCTTGGAGGCTTTATACGCCCTAGTTTGGAGTACAGCGTTGCCAGAGAGAAAACTTCGTAAATATATACACACTCAACACCTAGTACTTTTTTGATCTAGACTAGCCGTATCCAAATCCTTCCACCCCTGTTATCCAGAGCTATTCTAAACCAAATTCAATCCGCAGTTCCAGCCCGTATTTTGAAGAGGTCCGTATGGGATTTCAAAATTTCAAAATTCAATAAGCGTATCCCCAATCCTAGAAGAATTGCCCGTGATGAAATCTTTCACCTTGCAGGTTCGTAATCCTGGTGTTGCCAAGCCGGGGTTGACACAACCACTTTCCTGCTCGCCGTTTAAAGGCATTGTCTCTGTCTCCCTCGCTCTGTCTCTCTCAGCGTCTGTCTCTGCTTCTGAAATTCCACAGAGCTCATTAAAATGCCCGGAGGATTAAGATCATTGAACTCAAAGAAAAGTCTTCTTTAACTTGGATGCCTGGTGACTGTAGGCAGCCGTTCAAGGAGTTTTCTTGGCAATATTATTTAAATGGGTTTACTCTTTCTGGGATCTTTTTCAGCTGTTCAATCTATCCTACTTAACCTGAGGTTTCCTGATAGTTGTTAGTTGCAAAGTCGTGTCCGACCCATCGCGACCCCATGGACAACGTTCCTCCAGGCCTTCTTGTCCTCTACCATCCTCTGGAGTCCATTTAATCTCATGCCGACTGCTTCAGTGACTCCATCCAGCCACCTCGTTCTCTGCCATCCCCTTCTTCTTTTGCCCTCAATCATTCCCAGAATTAGGCTCTTCTCCAGGGAGTCCTTCCTCCTCATTAGGTGGCCAAAGCATTTGTGTTTCCTCTTCAGGATCTGGCCTTCTAAAGAGCAGTCAGGGTTGGTCTCCTCTAGGACTGACCGGTTTGATGGCCTTGCAGTCCAAGGGACTCACCGGAATCTTCTCCAGCACCAACGTTCAAAGGCCTCCATTCTTTGGCCCTCAGCCTTCCTTATGGTCCAACTTTCACAGCCACACATTGCAACTGGGAAAACCATAGCCTTGACTATACGCACTTTTGTTGGCAGGGTGATGTCTCTGCTTTTTAGTAAGATATCTAGATTTGCCATAGCTTTCCTCCCCAGGAAGGAGGATAGACGCCCTCCTAATTCTATTCCAAAGGTGCTTTTCTAAATTCAATTGGACTTTCTTGGTTTTTTCTTTGTAAATGTTTAGTTTCTCATCCAAGAAGCTTCTTCGGTTCTTCTTGGATGAGAAGTGAAATGCTTTCAAGGAAAAAAAACCCAAGGAAGTCCAGTTGCATTTTGGAAAAAGGACCTTTGGGACAACCATGACCTGGATGATTGAGAATCTTCATAGATCTCCTAATCCTATTGAGATCCAGCCTTGCTGAATGTCCATGATGGCATCATCTATGAACAAGAGAGACTGAAAAGTAATAGTTGGTTTGTGGGAACATCAGAAGCTTTATGTCTCTGTGGTTTGGCCTACCACTATAGATCCCATGATGCTCTGCTAATGGGGTGCTCTTCCAGATGTGGCTGGGTGCATGCGGCTGGGAATTCTGGAACAGGTTGTCAAGGGGTTGGAGATGAATGAGATGGGGCTGCAATGTGATGACAATTCCACCACGGCTTGCATTTTAACAGGCAGTGGGACGTCCTGGACACCCTGGGTCATCGTTGGAGCCTCACCTGGAAGCCCCACAGCACTTACAAGTGGCCAAACACTTGCCATCCTCCATGGCAACAGATGAAGCCAATGATTTGGAAGAGCTGGAAAAATTTGCCAAGACTTTTAAGCAGAGGCGCATCAAACTGGGGTTCACGCAGGTGAGAGGGATCTCAGACCAGCTGGACAATTCATGGACCTTCAGCTACGGGGTGGGGGGAACCTTTCTGCTCCCAACTCAGGCAGTGCAGTGGCACCAGGAGGAAGACTTTCAGTTCCTTTCTTAGAGGAATAAACTCTGTTATTCTCTCTTCTCTTCTCTTCTCTTCTCTTCTCTTCTCTTCTCTTCTCTTCTCTTCTCTTCTCTTCCCTTCCCTTCCCTTCCCTTCCCTTCCCTTCCCTTCCATTCTACTTGTTCTTCTCTTCTCTTCTCTTCCTTTCCTTTCCCTTCTACTTATTCTTCTCTTCTCTTCTCCTCTCTTCTCTTCCCTTCCATTCTACTTGTTCTTCCTTTCCCTTCTACTTATTCTTCTCTTCTCTTCTCCTCTCTTCTCTTCCCTTCCATTCTACTTGTTCTTCCCTTCCCTTCTACTTATTCTTCTCTTCTCTTCTCTTCTCCTCTCCTCTCTTCTCTTCCCTTCCATTCTACTTGTTCTTCTCTTCCCTTCCCTTCTACTTATTCTTCTCTTCTCTTCTCTTCTCTTCTCTTCTCTTCTCTTCTCTTCTCCTCTTCTCTTCCCTTCCATTCTACTTATTCTTCTCTTCTCTTCTCCTCTCCTCTCCTCTCTTCTCTTCCCTTCCATTCTACTTGTTCTTCTCTTCCCTTCCCTTCCCTTCCCTTCTACTTATTCTTCTCTTCTCTTCCCTTCCCTCTTCCCCTCTCCTCTCTCCTCTCCTCACTTCTTCCATCCCATCCCATCCCATCCCATCCCATCCCATCCCATCCCATCCCATCCCATCCCATCCCATCCCATCCCATCCCATCCTATTCTATTCTATTCTATTCTATTCTATTCTATTCTATTCTATTCTATTCTATTCTATTCTATTCTATTCTATTCGATACCAGTAAAACACACATGTATAGGGCATGGAAAAGAGGGCCAAAGTTCCACTCACAGAGGTGCACCCACAATCTTGATTTTTTGGAACTTCTCTGTAGATGCCATTGGCCCAAGCCTTTGACTCTGCTTGAATTGAGTCCTGCACATTTCCTTCCTTCCTTCCTTCCTTCCTTCCTTCCTTCCTTCCTTCCTTCCTTCCTTCCTTCCTTTTCTCTCTTGCCTATCTTTTCTTTCCTTCCTTCCTTCCTTCCTTCCTTCCTTCCTTCCTTCCTTTTCTCTCTTGCCTATCTTTTCTTTCCTTCCTTCCTTCCTTCCTTCCTTCCTTCCTTCCTTCCTTCCTTCCTTCCTTCCTTTTCTCTCTTGCCTATCTTTTCTTTCCTTCCTTCCTTACTCCCTCCCTCCTTTTCTTTCCTTCCTTCCTCTTTTTCTTCCTTCCTTTCCTTGCTCTTGTAAACGACCTGTGGATTAATCAACAAAGAGCTTTTTTTTTTACAGCAAATATATAATTGGTTAATTCTAATTAATTTTGCACTGATTTAGTTGTTTTTTCTAATTTGTAGCCACATGCTCCTTAGAAAGACAATTGTGGCTTTACAGTATTATAATAGCGAGTATAATTAGCAGACCGTAGTTAACCCTATTACATCATTCTATTACAATTACCGTATGTGTTACAGTATAACTAATATTTAATGTACTCAAAATGGAGATGGCCATGGATTTAAGACGATTCTCCTGCAAAAAGGAACAGGATAAGCACAGAGAAGAACCCTGGGCAATATTCAGCCAATAAATCCATGGTCTCACGCTCTCAGGTTTCTGACATCTTCTCTTCTCCGTAGGGCGATGTGGGTCTGGCTATGGGGAAACTCTACGGAAATGACTTCAGCCAAACCACCATTTCTCGCTTCGAAGCTCTCAACCTGAGTTTCAAGAACATGTGTAAGCTAAAACCACTCCTGGAGAAGTGGTTGAGTGATGCAGGTACGATTATATTTAAGGGAGTCAGTAATGTCCCACCTTCTTCAGAGCGGCATTTACTGGCCGGATGCCCTTCCTGACACCTACGCAGAGCTCACAGCAAATATGGCCCAGAGTTCAATCCTAGGTAGTGGTAGATATTTCTCCCTCTGGGAGCAAAGAGAATATATTTGCTGTGAGCTCCACATAGGTGCCAGGAAGGGAATCCGGCCAGCAAATGCTCATCTCCATTCAGTTGCCCCCCAACTCCACCCCAATGCAAGGGATTACAGGGTCTTTAAAAGGAAAGAAAAAGTTCTGCCTTCCTTCTTCCATTTCTAACTCTTTGTTCATTGGACATTTTCAATTATTTTTGAAATATTTGGGGGGGGGGGTTGGAGTGGGAGGAGGGAAGCATATTTTCAATGCCCTACAGAACTGCCTTATCAACTCATTCCCATTCAATGCACTTACCGTGTTTCCCCAAAAATAAGACCCTATCTTATATTTTTTTGAACCCTGAAATAAGCGTTTGGCCTTATTTTCGGGGATGTCTTATTATTTTGGAGCTCATGGAGCAAGACAGGGCTCCCCTTGCCATCTTACCTGATTTCCAGCTCTGTCTCCCTAACCCTAACCAGAGGAAATGGTGGAGACCGGCTGTGCATGTGTTTAAATATTTTCAGGGAGGGCTTATTTTTGGGGAGGGCTTATTTTCAGGGGGGCTTATTTTAGCGCATGCACTCAAAAGCCCGATTGGGCTTATTATCAGGGGAGGTCTTATTTTTGGGGAAACAGGGTAAATATTCAAAGTCTCCTAGTGGACAATGAAAAGTTTGCAGTTGTGTTTAAGGCAAACTGGATTGTGTGACTGTGATGAACATAATGAGCCACTAGGGGTCAGAAAAGAGTGTTGAAAATACACTCTTATGTCCCAAAATACAGACAAACGAAAGGAAATATGGGAATATTCAACCAGAAAATCATAGAAGGTGCCCGCTTTCGTAATTTTTAGGACTCTTGCTGAAATATCATGTTTTAACAGTCCAGAAAAAAAATACACAATGACAGACTCAGATCTGCCCTTTATAACATTTGGATGGAACGGAGAGGCTCTTTCCAATAAAATTACATCAAGTATATAACAGTAACAGAGTTGGAAGGGACTTTGGAGGCCATCTAATCCAACCCCCTGCTCACACAGGAGAGCTATACTAGGGATTCGAACCACTGAACTGCCAACCTTTCTGATCGACAAGCTCAGCATCTTAGCCACTGAGCCACCTAGCCAAGGTTTTAAGTGAATTGCAAAAAAAATAAAAATTGGCTTAACTCTTCTCCCCTCCCCTCCCCACAGAATCCTCCCCCTTGGACTCCTCCGTCAGCAGCCCGAGTTCCTACCCCTCCGTAAGCGAGATGTTTGGGCGGAAGAGGAAAAAACGAACCAGCATCGAGACCAACATTCGCTCCACGCTGGAGAAACGGTTCCAGGACGTAAGCATGGCTATCCATTAAGACGCTGAGCTTGTCGATCGAAAGGTCGGCAGTTCAGCGGTTCGAATCCCTAGTGCCGCGTAACAGGGAGTGAGTTCCCATGACTTGTCCCAGCTTCTGCCAACCTAGCAGTTCGAAAGCACGTAAAAAATGCAAGTAGAAAAATAGGGACCACCTTTGGTGGGAAGGGAACAGCGTTCCGTGCACCTTTGGCATTGAGTCATGCCGGCCACATGACCACGGAGACGTCTTCGGACAGCGCTGGCTCTTCGGCTTTGAAATGGAGGTGAGCACTGCCCCCTAGAGTCAGGAACGACTAGCACATGTGTGAGGGGAACCTTTACCTTTACCTTTTATCCTTCCATCAGTTCTCTTACTGATGACTTTGTCTCAGCAGAACCCCAAGCCCAGCTCGGAGGAGATAGCCCTGATTGCAGAGCAGTTGGCCATGGAGAAAGAAGTGGTCCGTGTTTGGTTCTGCAACCGAAGGCAGAAGGAAAAAAGAATCAGCTGTCCGATGCCCTCCCCCATAAAGTCACCCCTCTACAACTCCAGACTGGTAAGGAAGGCTCCTTTTTCTCTAGGAAGGAGAGAGGGAAGACAAGAAAGAAAAAGAAAAGATAATGGGAGGGAAGAAGGGAGGGAGGAGGGAGGGAGGAAGGGAGAGAGAGAGGAAAGAAAAGCAAGAAAAAAAAGAAAAGGTAATGGGAGGGAAGGAGAGAGGGAGATGGGAGGAAGAGAGAGAGGAAGGGAAAGCAAGAAAGAAAGAGAAAAGATAATGGGAGGGAAGGAGAGAGGGAGATGGGAGGGAGGAAGAGAGGGAGGGAGGGACGGGAGGCAAGAAAGGAAAAAGAAAAGATAATGGGAGGGAAGGAGAGAGGGAGGAGGGAGGGAGGGGAGGGAGGGGAAAGAAGAAAGAAAAAGAAAAGATAATGGAAGGAGAGAGGGAGGAAGAGAGAGAGGGAGGGAAGGAAAGGCAAGAAAGAAAAAGAAAAGATAATGGGAGGGAAGGAGAGAGGGAGGAGGGAGGGAGGAAGAGAGGGAGAGGAAGGGAGGGGAGGGAGGGGAAGGAAGGCAAGAAAGAAAAAAGATAATGGAAGGAGAGAGGGAGGAAGAGAGGGAGGGGAGGGAAGGGAAGGCAAGAAAGAAAAATGAAAGATAATGGGAGGGAGGGAGGGAGGGAGGGAGGGAGGGAAGGAAGGAAGGAAGGAAGGAAGGAAGGAAGGAAGGAAGGAAGGAAGAAAGGAAGGAAGGAAGGAAGGAAGGAAGGAAGGAAGGAAGGAAGGAAGGAAGTCCGTTCAAGATCAGAGACCAGCTCAGGACAATCTCAACCTAACTCATCATAAGCTGGGAATGAGATGAAGGCCCCCATCAGGGGTTTAAGGAGAAGAGGGAATGTTCCTTCTTAGTTGTGGTTCTGCCATGGTCAGTGCAGATGCTTCACACCAGAAGGTTCCTGATCAGCTACACCGCCCATAAACAAAGCCCTCCATCATTTTTTCCCTTCCCCTTCGACATTTGTAGTTGGAACAATTCTGTACATTTTCCTCGTGAAGTGGTGGAAACCTCTGATTCCCCATCTTCCAAGCTGTCACACTACAATTCCCAGCAGCCTCTAGGACAAATGCCCGGCGTTTTCATTCAGCCAAACAGCTGGGAGAGAGGCCACATCTGTCGCCAGCCAGCCAGCCAGCCAACCAGGAACTCATCCCACCTGCAACATTCCTGTTCCAAAGATTGTGCAGCGGCGATGAGGATGACTTTAAGGAAAGGACTGGCATCCAAGTGAAACTGTGATCAAGAGCAGAACTTGATAGACCGGAAGGGAGTTCCCCCTGTCCTGTCCCCCCCCCCTTACCTGTTCCAGGTGTGATATGAGTTCCCCAGCCAGCATGGCTCCTTGTCTTAGATTCCTCAACAGGTTGCCAGCAAGAAGGGCTCCATGTTGGCTCTGAGTCACTAGAAGATCTGGAACCTTTTTTTCCTGAGTCACTGGCAATGGCATCTTCCAGTGACTCATGCCTGATGCTTCCTGTCCCGTCTTCTAAGAGTTTAAGAGTTGGGCATCTAAGCAAAACCAACCGTTCCAGCTTCAATGTCAACAATGCAGTAGGTATTACCAGACAGAATAAGTCCTAAACATACATATTTTATTAGAACAGCTGAGAATTACTTCATTCTCAGCTTAGTTCAAATTAAGTCCAAAACAAATCCTTAGTAAACAGTCCTTCGGCCTTATCACCAACCTTTGTCTTCTTTGGCACCCTGCCAAAGGCTTTTCTTGGCAAAAGTTCAGAAGCACGAGATGCCGACAAGAAACAAATGTAGCAATGTTGCTTTCCTACAAAAATCCCAAGAGCCGTTGCTGGCCTTTTAAGCCTTCTGAGAGGGACCAATCATCTCCTGGCCTTACTCCTGAGTCGTCCTTTTTGCTTTAGCTGCTCTTGCCTTCTGGCAGCTCTTCGCATGTGTGCACTAGGAACAGGCTCCTCCTGTTCCTCTGCCTCTCTGCTATCCGCCTCTGGAGACTCCAGAGTCCGCGCATTGCTCCCAGATGATCCTGGCCCCATCTCTGCCTCCAACACAGAGCCCTCGTCCGAGCCTTCCCCAGACTCCAGGACTGGCCCATGGTCCTCCGCAGCCTCCTCACTGTCCGACTCCGCTGCCAGCTCCGCAGGCTGCTGGCGGACCACAATAATGTGGTTCAAACGTTTGCTCTAGAACAGTTCTGTTTGGGTTACAAGTCTCTGGTTGGCCTTAGATGACAAGGAAGTCATGACTTCTTCTCAAGGGCCATGTGTGAAGCTCAGGACCGGGCAACCTTTAGAGCCCAGAACTTCTAAGAGTCAACCAACCAGATTTACCTCCACCTCTTTTGCAGGTTTCTACCTCAGGATCTTTGGGTCCCCTCTCTGCTCACAGTTCCATGCATGGTGCAGGTAAGTTCTACCAAGAATGGGTCTATTTTTATTTGTTTATTTATTTATTTTTGCTTTGCTGCATTTGTGTAAGCCTGGAGTCGTTTTCTATCTTTGTTTTCAAAACATCTGTACACTGTGTCATCAAAAGAAACCACTTGGAATTCTTCAGGCATTTTGAGCTTGGAGAACAGTATCTCTCAACATCTTAGTAGCCCCAGATTCTGAGGTCTTCACTGATTTAGCATCAAACACCAGGGGCATGAACTGAAAACTCCACAGGACAATTCTGATTGTATCATCAAAGCCTTGACAAATTATTTTTGACATACAATTTCAAAAAAAGAGGCAGGGCCTAAGTGAGGCAGTTGCAAACTCCATCTTGATGCCATCTTAACCCTGCCAACAAAATTTTGCTTTGTATAGTGAGATGGGCAACATATGAATTGGATGGATGGATGGATGGATGGATGGATGGATGGATGGATGGATGAATGAATGAATGAATGAATGACCCCTGTGAAGTTAAAACAGCTATTATAAGTCTCTGGCTGCAGGACTTCAGCAGTTATGAGGACTCCAAAGTAGTAAATGTACTTTTCATGTGCAAAATTAAAGTGAGTGTGAGAGGGAAAACTCACATCTTAAAGTTCCAAACATCCACTGACATACACAGACACACAGCCCACCTCTCTTGTGCTTCCTGACTTTTCTTGATGTTCTTCTCTACTTCCTAGTGTCTTCCTCCTGTTCTCCTGGCCATGCCAGCCGGTCCTCATCGCCCGGCGCAGGACTTCACACCAACAATCCCAGCATGCCTCAGAGTAACTCTAAAGTAGCCATCAATTCATCCAGTTTCAACTCTTCTGGGTAAGGATGGACGTTGTTATTTTGTTATTCTGTGGGACAAGAGGATTCTCGGTAAGACCAAGAGAGACAAGAGGGATGAGCAAGAAACTTGCCAGTTGCTCCCAGGGAACACATCAGGGGTGGGTTCTACTTACCTTTACTACTGGTTTGTAATGGGACCGCGCACGCATGTTTGCTTTGCTCGCATATGTGTGTGCGCTTCTGTGCATGTGCAGAAGCTTCTGCACATGCACAGATCACCCATGATGACATCGTGCTGGGTGGGCGGAGCCTCCCACCAGTTTTACTACCAGTTCTATAGAACCGGACCGAACCGGGAGCAGCCCACCACTGGAACACGTCCAAGATAATGTCCAGTCCAATGTTTATCTCAAATTTATTTATTTATATTCCACTTTTATTATTTTTATAAACAGCTCAAGGCAGTGAACATATTTAACCGCCCTTCCTCCTCCTATTTTTCACATAACAATAACTGTGAGGTGGGTTAGGCTGCAAGAGGGTAGCTGGTCCAAGGTCACCCAACTTCATGTCTAAGACAGGACTAGAACTCCCAGTCTCCTGATGAACGGCCCAAAGTCACCCAGGTGGCTTCCATGTCTAAGGCAGGACTAGAACTCCCAGTCTCCTGGTGAACGGCCCAAAGTCACCCAGCTGGTTTCCATGACTAAAACAGGACTAGAACTCCCAGTCTCCTGATGAACGGTCCAAAGTCACCCAGGTGGCTTCCATGTCTAAGACAGGACTAGAACTCCCACTCTCCTGGTGAATGGCCCAAAGTCACCCAGCCAGTTTCCATGTCTAAGGCAGGACTAGAACTCCCACTCTCCTGGTGAATGGCCCAAAGTCACCCAGCCAGTTTCCATGTCTAAGGCAGGACTAGAACTCCCAGTCTCCTGGTGATTGGCTCAGTTACCCAGGTGGCAGATGTCTAAGGCAGGACTAGAACTCCCAGTTTCCTGATGAACGGCCCAAAGTCACCCAGGTGGCTTCCATGTCTAAGGCAGGACTAGAACTCCCAGTCTCCTGATGAATGGCCCAAAGTCACCCAGGTGGCTTCCATGTCTAAGGCAGGACTAGAACTCCCACTCTCCTGGTGAATGGCCCAAAGTCACCCAGCCAGTTTCCATGTCTAAGGCAGGACTAGAACTCCCAGTCTCCTGGTGAATGGCCCAAAGCCACCCAGGTGGCTTCCATGTCTAAGACAGGACTAGAACTCCCAGTCTCCTGATGAATGGCCCAAAGTCACCCAGGTGGCTTCCATGTCTAAGGCAGGACTAGAACTCCCACTCTCCTGGTGAATGGCCCAAAGTCACCCAGCCAGTTTCCATGTCTAAGGCAGGACTAGAACTCCCAGTCTCCTGGTGATTGGCTCAGTTACCCAGGTGGCAGATGTCTAAGGCAGGACTAGAACTCCCAGTCTCCTGGTGATTGGCCCAAAGTCAGTCAGCCAGCTTTCACATATAAGGCAGAACTAGAACTCACCATCTTCCAGTTTCTAGACTGGTACCTAGACCAAACTGACAGCTACCTCTTAAAAAATGCAATAGTCTTCCAATATTAATTATATATTGGAATTAATATATAATTATATTAAGGTTTATGATTACTATAGACAACCACTGAAATGCTAAATTCATCCTCCCCCCCCCCCACTCTGAGGAAATTTGCAGAGTCTTGGAGAAGAATGTTGATATTTCCTTGAACGAAGATCAGGAGATCATTGTCCAAGCAAACCAATAAATAGGAAGGCACAAATTATAGCTCACCCTTCTGAATTCGTTCCCCTGCCGTTGAGTGATTCAGTACTAACGTTTTTTCTTGAGGGGGAAAACACTTGACCATCCCACAGCAGGCATCATCGCCCACTCAGTTCTCTTCCATCTTGCCCCTTGAGGTGCCCACCTTCCTGAGAAAACAAAGAATAGAATAGAATAGAATAGAATAGAATAGAATAGAATAGAATAGAATAGAATAGAATAGAATAGAATAGAATAGAATAGAATATTGGAATGTAGGGTAGGGTAGGGTTGGGTTGGGTAGGGTTGAGTAGGGTTGAGTAGAATAGAATAGAATAGAATAGAATAGAATAGAATAGAATAGAATAGAATAGAATAGAATAGAATTTTTTATTGGCCAAGTGTGATTGGACACACAAGGAATTTGTCCTTGGTACATACCCTCTCAGTGTACATAAAAGAAAAGATACATTCATCAAGAGTCATAAGGTAAAACACTTAATGATAGTCATAGGGTACAAATAAGCAATCAGGAAACAATCAATATCAATATAAATCGTAAAGATACCAGCAACAAGGTTACAGTCATACAGTCATAAGTGGGAGGAGATGGGTGATAGGAATGATGAGAAGATTAATAGTAATAGTAGTGCAGACTTAGTGAATAGTTTGATAGTGTTGTGGGGATTATTTGTTTAGCAGAGTGATGGCGTTCGGGAAAAAACTGTCCTTGTGTCTAGTGGAGCCTGAGTGGCGTAGGAGGCTAATGCCTCCTACTAAGGCAGCATTTAACATCCAGCTGCCTGCAATTACTGCGAGTTCAATTCTCACCAGGCTCAAGGTTGACTCAGCCTTCCATCCTTTCTAAGGTGGGTAAATTGAGGACCCGGTTTGTGGGGGCAATAAGCTGACTTGGTATAAAATATACAAAAGTATGAAGGCTATCACTTAGCGCATTGTAAGCCACCCTGAGTCTCCGGAGAAGGGCGGCATATAAAAATGAATAAAAATTAAAATAAATAAATAAATAAATAGTTGTTCTGGTGTGCAGTGCTCTATAGCGTCATTTTGAGGGTAGGAGTTGAGACAGTTGATGTCCAGGATGCGAGGAGTCTGTAAATATTTTCACAGCCCTCTTTTTGACTCGTGCAGGATACAGGTCCTCCATGGAAGGCAGGTTGGTAGCAAGACAAGATTTCAGAGTAATGACGCAGACAAGGACAATAACTGAAGCATCTTATGTCCAGGATGTATGTGTTATATTTATTTTTGCCTTTCTTTCCTTTTTTTTGCAATTTATTGTTGCCTTTGTGTCTTTCAGATCATGGTACCGATGGAATCAGCCTACTTACCTCCATTAAAGCATCACTCAGGAAGACTATCCAGAGCTCCCTGTGTTTGTTTTTTTTTTTTTCCTCTCTAGACAAAAAGAAAAAAAAAAGAAAAGAAAAGAAAAATTGGGAGAGACGTCACTTCTTTCCATGCACGACTCCTCCGGGAGATGTTTCTTAAGAGCAAACGTTTGGCACATTGGCACAGATGACTTTGGGCGAGGCCAAATTTTCCCGTCGACCGATGCAAACCGAACTCTCAAAGAGACTTGAGCTACAACGGGTCTCTCTCTCTCTCCCTCGGCCCGAAAGAGAGGGGGCGGTGTGTGGTGTCCCTTGTATAAAGCCCACCAGCTTGCCAGCATCTTCTGCAGAAAAGATGTCCCTTTTGGTCCAAGGATTCCCTAATCTGAGCCAAGGTTGGCCAAATTATTTCATTTGAAAGGATTGAACGTTCCTCTTGGAACCCCTTGTTCCTCTTCGATGACGGCCCTTTGTCAGTGTGAGGTGGCATCTAATGTTATCTACTCAACATTTTGAAGTGCATTTTTTTTTTAGCAAGGGGTGGGGGTGGGGGGTATGGGGTTGTTCGTTCTGCAGGTCTATCAGGGTGAGAATCCGTAGCTCAGGTTGAGGTTGAGAAGCAACAGGACGGAAACAAACGGATGGGACATCTTCTAGGCTTCCAAAGGATGGCCCATTGGGATTCTGGGCAGTGGTGAAATCCGATTTTTTTTTTTTTACTACCGGTTCTGTAGGCATGGCTTGGTGGGCGTGGCAGGGGAAGGATGCTGCAAAATCTGCATTCCCTCCCCACTCCAGTGAAAGGATATTGCAAAATCTGCATTCCCTCCCCACTCCAGGGGAAGGATACTGCAAAATCCCCATTCCCTCCCCACTGCAGGGGAAGGATACTGCAAAATCCCCATTCCCTCCCCACTGCAGGGGAAGGATACTGCAAAATCCCCATTCCCAGCCCACTCCAGGGGAAGGATACTGCAAAATCTTCATTCCCACCCAACTCCAGGGGAAGGATATTGCAAAATCCCCATTCCCAGCCCACTCCAGGGAAAGGATACTGCAAAAATCTCCATTTCCACCCCACTCTGGGGCCAACCAGAGGTGGTATTTGCTCCGAATATTTGCTCTGTATATTTCTCTGAACTATTCAAAATTTCTGCTACCGGTTCTCCAGAACCTGTCAGAACCTGCTGGATTTCACCCCGGATGGGTCGGGGGGAAGGGATTGTTCATTCTGCAGGTCTATCAGGGTGAGAATCCGTAGCTCAGGTGAGGTTGAGAAGCAACAGGGTGGAAACAAACAGATGGGACATCTTCTAGGCTTCCAAGGGATGGCCCATTGGGATTCTGGGATTCCTGCAGGGCAGGAATGTGGAGGTTTTAGACCCCACACACACACCACCAAAAGCATTTGCTTTTCTAGTGTTCTGGGAGGATGGGGGTTGTAGAATAAGCTGTACTCGGGGGTGTATAGGTCTTGCACAAAAGGCCTTCCACCTTGCTTCTCGGCAAATCCCAGTTAGGTGGCTGGCTTTTCATGCACAATGCTTCAGATGCAAGGAGGAAATTTAAGAATTGGCCTCGGGGCTTCTCCGGGACAATTGCCCTGAGGAAGTCACGTGTTTTACCGCTTCAGAAGCTCCCTATCTAGAGCCCTTGAGAAGCTGTTTGCAAAAGCTTCAGAAATATTTGTTTTAGGTGCGAGAAGGGATGGAGGCTCAGCCTTCAATCTCGTCGTATAGACATCTTCCTTCCTTCCTTCCTGGTGCATGTAGATAGCCCTCGACTTACGGTCATAATTGGGACCGTTGCTAAGCAAGGAGAGGTTGGTAAGTGAGCTGTGCCTGATTGTACAAGCCTTTTTGCCATGGTCGTTAAGTGAATCGAGCAGTCATTAAGCAAATCCTGCTTTCCCCTGTTGACTTTGCCTGTAGGGAAACTGACACGGAAGGTTGCAGATGGCACGACCCTGGGACCCGGCAACCGTCATAAATACCTACGGGCTGCCAAGCACCCGGATTTTGATCATGGGAGATGTTGCAGAGGTTGTAAGTGTGAGGACTAGTCATAGGTCAGTTTTTTCAATGCTGTCATAACTCTGAACGGTCGCTAAATGATTGTAAGTCAAGGGCTGCCTATGGTTTCATTTTTTTTTTCTTTTAGTACACTTCCAGGAGAAGTTGCAGTTGACTGGACGGTAAAAATGTCTCGAACGGTCCAGTCAGTTTCACCACTTCCTTTGTGAGGGATAGGAACTCAACTTTATTCTCCAGGTGTGGCTTCATTTAGAGCCACGTCTCTCTGCTCCAGTTGCGTTCCTCCACTTTCCAAGCTTTGCAGTGCTACGTGGTGGAGAAGATCAGGAGTGGGCAACGATGGCAACTTTACAATTTGTGGACTTCAACTCCCAGAATTCCTGACCCAGCCAGGCTTGCTCAGGAATTCTGGGAGTTGATATCTATGTTAGCTCAGAAATTCTGAGAGTAGAAGTTCATGCGGGTTCAGAAATTCTGGGAGTTGAAGTCCATCCTGGCTCAGAAATTCTGGGAGTTGAAATCCATCCTGGCTCAGAAATTCTGGGAGTTTAAGTCCATCCTAGCTCAGAAATTCTGGGAGTAGAAGTCCATGCTTGCTCAGAAATTCTGGGAGTTGAAATCCATCCAGGCTCAGAAATTATGGGAGTTTAAGTTCATCCTAGCTCAGAAATTCTGGGAGTTGAAATCCATTCTAGCTCAGAAATTCTGGGATTTGAAATCCATCCAGGCTCAGAAATTCTGGGAGTTGAAATCCATCCTGGCTCAGAAATTCTGGGAGTTGAAATCCATCCAGGCTCAGAAATTCTGGGAGTTGAAATCCATCCTGGCTCAGAAATTCTGGGAGTTGAAATCCATCCTGGCTCAGAAATTCTGGGAGTTGAAATCCATCCTGGCTCAGAAATTCTGGGAGTTGAAATCCGTGCTAGTTCAGGAATTCTGGGAGTAGAAGTCCATGCTTGCTCAGAAATTCTGGGAGTTGAAATCCGTGCTAGTTCAGGAATTCTGGGAGTAGAAGTCTATGTTGGCTCAGAAATTCTGGGAGTTGAAATCCATCCAGGCTCAGAAATTCTGGGAGTTGAAATCCATCCAGGCTCAGAAATTCTGGGAGTTGAAATCCATCCTGGCTCAGAAATTCTGGGAGTTGAAATCCATTCTAGCTCAGAAATTCTGGGAGTAGAAGTCCATGCTTGTTCAGAAATTCTGGGAGTTGAAATCTGTGCTAGTTCAGGAATTCTGGGAGTAGAAGTCTATGTTGGCTCAGAAATTCTGGGAGTTGAAATAAAGTTGCCATAGCAGCCCTGGAAAGAAGAGTGATGAAGCCAATCAGAAGGGATCTGTTTCTTGAAGAAGTAAAGCTGAGTTGGATCTCATGCTATAAGGGTTGTTGTCGTTGTTTTTATTTGAGCTAGCTCTTTGCCGGGGAGGGAAATGAGGCTGGACTGGATAATTCTGCATTCTTCCCACCCACCCGCTCCCAAAAAAATTGTTGATCAATTCATTTATTAGTTCAATTTATATGCCGCCTTTCTCCGGAGACTCAGGGAGGCTAATTCAGATGGCTTTTCAGCCCTGCTTTCAGGATTTCTTTCAAAGGAGGGGGGAAAACTTTGTATACCTAAAATTTTAGGTAAAGTGTGACATTGAGGCATCCTGGTTTGCGAATGAGGGAGCCGGATCTGTATGTGTATGTGTGTTTGTATGTGTGTGTGTGTCACTGAGTGTGAATGCCCTGCCTTTCGGCACACAGATCCTTGATCAGTACCCTGCACCCTTCTTGTCACTGCAGTGTCACTATTTTGCTGCCAATATCCAGTGGCATGATCTCAGGGTGCTGGGAGAGGTGTAAATGGGAAGATGGGGACCTTCTACGAGCCACAGGTTGCCTTCTATTGATTAACAAGAAAACTTTGCAAGAGGTCTCAATTCAATGCTACCAACCCCTGTAATTTTAACATAAACAGATTAATAAATTTCTGCACTTGCAATTAATGCAGTCCTTGGACTATTTTATCAACACTTCCAATTGAAGTCTTCCTTTTTTTTTTTAATGGAGGGCAGACCGTGACCATGCTATATTGTAGCTGGAAAAATCCCAACAATCACACTAGAGGGCAGTAAAGAGCTACAAAGAACTCTGACCCTTTCTGCTTTCTAAACAATGATGAAGACTGACAGAAGAGAATATTTGCAGCTCGGGACTGAACTGCGAAGTCATTGGCGATCTTGTTAAAGTTGGTTGTTTTCTTGCAGACATTTCATGACCCAACTAGGGAACACCATCAGTGCTAACAGAGAGTGGGGATTATGGGGGTTCTCCCAGGACAGGCAGGATAACCTTCACCATAGGACAATTGCTTTGAGCTTCAAATGCAGAAGGGGTTCCAGATTCCAAAGTATACTTGAAATCAATCAATAATTTGACTTCAAATTAGTAACTTGGATTAAAATATAAAACCTGAAGAATCATTTCGGTATTTCTTGATACCTTGTACTGAGCGGATCACTTAATTCAATAGATTAAAGTGGGGGGTGGATATAACCACATAGGAACAAGGGTAACAAAATGAATCACGGATCTACTAATGCTCTGGTCCAAACCTGTTTTCCATTTCGCTTAGAAAATATTACAAAGGTGTTTTAGGGCTATGTTCTAGGAGTAAGATACCTGCACTCATTCTGGCATCCACAATGCAGTGGTTTGTCCAAGTTTGAAAAGCCCAAAGTGAGAGAGAAGGAATTAAAAACTCATCTAAGCTGAACCTACATCCTGCAAAATCTTCCCCTCCCACACATCTACCTAAGACACGAGGATGGAGCAGGTAGCAAGATGATCCTGTACCGGGTGGATCAGGACACGAGCTTTACATACCTGCAATGTGACACGATGTTGCCTCGATCACCGGAAGTCTCTGCGCTCGCTTTTGAAGGTGTATGTTGTGATCCAGGCCCACGTAGTTGATATTAAATGCCAAACAGTTCCAAAAAACAAACAGATTTTATTAAAACAGCTGAGAATTAACTCATTCTCAGCGTATTCCAAATGAAATGAAAGCAAAGTCCTCAAAACACCAGTCTTTAGTTTATCTCTGACCTTGGGATAATTAGGCAAACTGCCAAAGGCTTTTCTTGGCAAAAGTTCAGGAACAGAAGAAATAACTACAGCCAAACAAGAAGCAATTCTCTCAATGGTTGTTTTCAGGCAAAGAGGCCAAGAACCATTGCTGGTCTTTTAAGCCTTATGGGAGGGGCCAATCATCTCTTGGCCCTACTCCCGAGTCGTCCTCTCTGCTTTAGCTGCTCCTGCCTTCTGGCAGCTCTTCTCATGCGTGCACTAGGAACAGGCTCCTCTGTTCCTGTGCCTCTCTGCTGTCAGCCTCTGGAGGCTCCGGAGTCCGCACATCACTCCCCGATGGCCCTGGCCCCATCTCTGCCTCTGACGCAGAGCCCTCATCCGGGCCTTCCCCAGCCTCCAGGACTGGCCCATGTTCTTCCTCAGCCTCATCGCTGTCCGACTCCGATGCCAGCTCCTCAGGCTGCTGGCAGACCACAACAGTGTACAAATACTTTGTATAGGAGTGGGTATGAGTCTAGCCATGGGTTAGTGGGATACGTGAGCCCATCAAGACTGTTGAGTGGACCCTTCAAGTTCTAAACATCACTGAGCTGCAAAGCATGCTGGCTGGGGTATTCTGGGAGTTGAAGTCCACACATCTTAAAGATGCCAAGTTTGAAAACTACTCATTTAGAGCCTGGAGAGAGTCGGACATGGGCTTCATTCATACATGCTAAGCCTAGTTAGTAGATACAACGATAGTCTGGTTTTGACAGCAAGTCCGTAAATTAGTGAAGTAGGTGGAGCTCACCCTAAATAAATAAATAAATAATTTTATTTCTATACCGCCCTTCTCCCGAAGGACTCAGGGCGGTGTACAGCCTATTAAAAACACAAGACAACATCAGTTAAAATAGTTTAAAATTATTAAATGAATTCAGCTCAATTTAAAACCCCAGGAATTTAAAACCCAATTTAAAATTGTTATGTTGATAGCCCGGCCTGGCGGAACAACAGGGTCTTGAGTGCACAGCGAAACACCCGGAGGTCGGAGATCTTACGCATTTCTGGGGGCAGTTCATTCCACAGGGCTGGGGCTCCCACAGAGAAGGCCCTGCCCCTGGGTGTCGCCAGCCGACATAACTTGGCCGATGGCACCCTGAGGAGACCCTCTCTGTGGGAGCGAACTGACCGGTGGGAGGCTATTGGTGGCAGAAGTCGGTCTCGAAGGTACCCTACACCAGTGATGGCGAATCTTTTCAGCACCAAGTGCCCAAACCGGAACGCACACACGCACCGGAGCACCGAAGTGCCAAATCACCGGAAACCCGAAGACAAGCTGGACGATGTGAATGTGCACCAGCCAGCTGGTCTTCGTGTGCTCCGGAGCATGTGCACACCAGCCAGCTAGACTTCAGGTTATTGGTGCTCTGGTCCACGCGAAGACCAACTGTCCAGTGCACATGCGAGTGCTGGAAGCCCGAAGAGCAGCTGGTGACAGGACGCGTGCCCACAGAGAGGGCTCTATGTGCCACCTCTGGTACGTGGGCCATAGGTACGCCATCACAGCCCTAAACACTCTCTTCCACCTCAACCACAGCAAAATCCAAGTCGAACACAATACATTTAGGCAATGTAGCCACTAGTTTTGGTGGAGCACTAGTATGATTACAGCCAAAGAAGGTGAAGGAAAAAGATGAAGTGGACATTGGACATTCACAAGAAGAATTGAATTGACCATCTAGAAGAAAAGAGCAATGCGGAGTTTAGAATGATTCAATGTGTCTAATTTTGGTTTAGTAGTCGTGTGAAGCTTAGTTGTACATTGGCTGCTGTCTTCTCACAACATACTGATGTGCAAACATTAGCCAACTAGACTTAAGTGTACTAGTTAACAAGTGTGCTGTCAACTTAGCCCATGTGACTTATTAACGGCTCAATGGATCATGCAAATGCAGAAAATTGGATTAATTGAGTAAACTTTGGCGGGGTGCCTACAATCCATTAAATCTGGATTAACAAACCACCATTATTACAGTTTAGAGAGTGACTATCCCTTTGATCGCATGCTCTGATTTCCACAATAGGCAGAGATGATGGTTGAAGGTCCACAATAAATCAAAGACCATGAATGGCAGCTCCAGACAGTCAATCCAGTCCATGATTCAATTAATCAGGGCTATACGTCCTTTGGATCTACTTTCTTCTCTTTTACAGACCAAACCAATTGTCAGGTTTCGAGGTCGTCTCAAATAAATTGCATTTCAAACAACGTCTTTGAAGAAAAACTCCTATTTATTAAGCATGACATTCTAGATCCGACTCCATAGAAGCCAACACTGACTTCCAGACCCAAAACCCTCCCTTTCCGTTTCCCCACTCCCCTGCACTCATTGGCCATCTTCCAAGTCATTCTACCCCTAATCTACTGCTCCAGCTCAAAGGAATTTCCCCCTCCCATCCCATCTCCTAGGGGATATTATCTCCAGGGAAAATAAGTAGGTGAAAAGTCAAACGTCCCTTTCCAGACGCCTTCGCTTCTCCTTCTTGTCAGCACTAGAGTAAATGCAGCTTGAAGTGCTGACACCAATCCAAGTTCTTTCAACTTTCTCTGCAGTAGCTTTTGATATCATGAATTAGCCCACATCTGAAATATTTATCTATCTAAAATCTAGAATACGAATTTATTTCTTATTTATTAAAGAAAATGTATATGGCCACCTAACTCATTCATGATAAGTCTGGATGATTTACAAAAGATAAAATTTCAGTACAAAATTCAATAACTCTCCCCTCCCCCAATGACAATAATCTGGCCAACCACTTGATGGGGTCCATATCACTCTAGGGTCCCCAGGTCCATTGACAGATCCATGTCTCCAAGGCCTTTCAAGAGAGTGTCAAGGTGGAAGCCAATCTGATTCTCACCGGAATGATTTTCCACAGGGAGGGAGCCACCACAGAAAAGCCCCTTCTTCTTGATCTCAACAGATGGACCCAAGGGTGGGATTCAGAAATTTTAGCAACCAGTTCTCTCTCCAGATGCTGGGTGGGCTTGGCCATGGTGGGCATGGCCCAGTGGTGAAAACTGAACTGGTTTACTACCAGTTCATTGGCTGCATCTGCGCAGTGCACACCACGCACCAAATGTGAGGTGCGCGCACACAGTGTATGCCAAAAGGAGGCATGCGGTAAGTAGAACGGTGTGGGGTATGCCACCCAGGTGATGTGAGAAGTAGCAGGTATCCAAATATATATATACAGACTGATACATCTCACTATTGTCCATCCTTTCCCTTCAGCTTTTCATAAGATCCTAAAATTATTGCCTGATTAAAAACAGTCTTCCTTAACCTTTGCCTTTCTTCCAAAACGTTTTATTGGGAAGAAGCCATTTGTTTTTGGGAAAAAAGGGGGAAAATCCTCTTGCGTGCCAATATTCCCTAGATCTGGGCCAAATTTCTCATGGAAAGGGGGAGATTTAATATTTTGGGGAGAGATTTGTTTCCCTGTCTTGTTTGTGATGAGTAAAAAACCAGACCAAACAGGTTTCCTTCTGCCTTCCCTAAATGTGAAGTGTCCTGGTGGATTATAAAATCATACAAATCCCAGGAAATGAGATTACATTCTCCTCTGCACTCAAATCCCTGCTGTTTGTTAGGAAGGAAGGAAAGAAAGAAGGAAGGAAGGAAGGAAGAGAAGAAGAAAGGAAAGAAGGAAGGAAGGAAAACAGATGAAGGGGAGGGAGGGAGGGGAGAAAGGGAAGAAGGGAAGAAGGAAAGGAAGGAAGAAGGAGAGAACGAAACCAGATGAAAGGAAGGAAGGAAGGAAGGAAGGAAGGAGGGAAGGAAGGAAGGAAGGAAGGAAGGAAGGAAGGAAGGAAGGAAGGAAGGAAACCACATGAAGGGGAGGGAGGGAAGGGAGGGAAGAAGGGGGGAAGGAAGAAGGAAAGAAGGAAACCAGATGAAGGGAAGGGAGGAAGGGAGGAAGGAAGGGAGGAAGGAAGGAAGGGAGGAAGGAAGGAAGGAAGGGAACTAGATGAAGGGAAGGGAGGGAGGGAAGGAAAAAAGGAAGGAAAGAAGGAAAGAAAGAAAGAAGGAAGGAAGGAAAGAAAGAAGGAAAGAAGAAGGAAGGAAGGAAAGAAGGACAGAAACTAGATGAAGGGGAGAGAGGGAGACAAGGAAAGAAGGGAAGAAGGGAAGGAAGAAGGAAACCAGATGAAGGGAAGGAAGGAAGGAAGGAAGGAAAGAAGGAAAGAAACCAGATGAAGGGGAGGGAAGGAAGGAAGGAAAGAAGGCTTCCCTTGAAAAGTGTTCAGAGACTACAGTTGGTCCAGAACGCAGCCGCGCGAACTGTCGTGGGTGCACCTAGATACACCCACATTACACCAATTCTCCGCGAGCTGCACTGGCTCCCTATTGGTCTCCGGTCACAATTCAAGGTGTTGGTTATTACCTTTAAAGCCCTACATATGCTCAGGGCCAGGTTAACTTCGAGACCGCCTTCTGCCGCATAGCTCCCAGCGACCAGTAAGATCCCACAGAGTCGGTCTCCTCCGGGTCCCGTCAGCTAAACAATGCCGGCTGGCGGGCCCACGGGGGAGGGCCTTCTCTGTGGTTGCCCCAGCTCTCTGGAACCAGTTACCTCCTGAAGTCCGGACCATCCCCACCCTATTGGCCTTCCGGAAAGCGGTGAAGACCTGGCTTTTCCGGCAGGCCTGGGGCCGTTGATCTCGCTCTTGCGATCCGGCGAGATCCGGCCATGAATGGCGTGAATGAGTTTTTAATGTTTTTAATTTTTAAATGTTTTTTTATAATGACTTTTTGGAATGTATTGTGAGCCGCCCTGAGTCTTCGGAGAGGGGCGGCATATAAATTGAATTAAATTAAATTAAGGAAACCAGATGAAGGGGAGGGAGGGAGGGAAGGAAGGAAGGAAAGAAGGAAAGAAACCAGATGAAGGGGAGGGAGGGAGGGAAGGAAGGAAGGAAAGAAGGAAAGAAACCAGATGAAGGGGAGGGAGGGAGGGAAGGAAGGAAGGAAAGAAGGAAAGAAACCAGATGAAGGGGAGGGAGGGAGGGAAGGAAGGAAGGAAAGAAACCAGATGAAGGGGAGGGAGGGAAGGAAAGAAGGAAAGAAACCAGATGAAGGGGAGGGAAGGAAGGAAGGAAAGAAGGAAAGAAACCAGATGAAGGGGAGGGAAGGAAGGAAGGAAAGAAGGAAAGAAACCAGATGAAGGGGAGGGAGGGAAGGAAAGAAGGAAAGAAACCAGATGAAGGGGAGGGAAGGAAGGAAGGAAAGAAGGAAAGAAACCAGATGAAGGGGAGGGAGGGAAGGAAAGAAGGAAAGAAACCAGATGAAGGGGAGGGAGGGAGGGAAGGAAGGAAGGAAAGAAGGAAAGAAACCAGATGAAGGGGAGGGAGGGAAGGAAAGAAGGAAAGAAACCAGATGAAGGGGAGGGGAGGAAGGAAGGAAAGAAGGAAAGAAACCAGATGAAGGGGAGGGAAGGAAGGAAGGAAAGAAGGAAAGAAACCAGATGAAGGGGAGGGAAGGAAGGAAGGAAGGAAGGAAAGAAGGAAAGAAACCAGATGAAGGGGAGGGAGGGAAGGAAAGAAGGAAAGAAACCAGATGAAGGGGAGGGAGGGAGGGAAGGAAGGAAGGAAAGAAGGAAAGGAAACAGATGAAGGGGAGGGAGGGAAGGAGGAAAGATTCTGTCAAGATGGAACAGCTGTGCCATAACCATCTCAGAACCGCTCTAGTTCTAACTAGACATCCTCCCTTTTTCTAGAAGTATTTTGGGTATTCAGCACCTGATCCTGGACTACTCTTGCAAAGTGCTTGCACACTAGTGTCATGAGACAGCTATGGTGCTACTAATTCCTCAGCAGAAGAAGGAAGGAAACTCCCATCATCAGAGAAAGAGTCACGGCCAATCTGAAGAACTCTACTCGGATGCTTCTGAAGTGTCATTACAAAAGAATCTGGTTGGTTTGGACCTGGTGATTGAGAGAGATAGTCATTATATAAAGAAAAACAAGAGAGCAGAGATACCAACCATCCAGTTTTCATTTCCAGAAGCTGACATCCTCCTCGTGAAGGAGGTACCGATAGGTTTGGAGGTCCAGCTGTTCTTAGGGTTGTGGAGGAAGATTTGCAGGCAGACAGGTGTTGGGGGGGGTTCCAGAACTTCGTTAACAATCAGCGACAGAGGACATCACTCATAGCTGACTGCTAAATCATTTCCTGGATTCGTCCTCTTTTTTCTGTTTCAAGGATTTTGGGGCTTTGCTGGTGAGTACCTGGGGACAGGGGTCAACTCTCCTGACATGTTAATTGTGTATAACATTTTTAAACAATAATGAAGGCTTTGGAAATTAAGAAATTAAAATCATAGAATGCAAGTTTTAGAACAGAGGACCTAGAGCTCTGATGGTGAACCTATGGCACACGTGCCACGGGTGGCACACGGAGCCATATCGGTGGGCAGGCGAGCTCAGTTTGCCGAATTCTGGAAGTCGGGAAACGGGCTGTTTCTGGCCTCTGGAGGGCATCCGGGGGGGTGGGGGAGGCTGTTTTTGCCCTCCCCAGGCTCCTAGAAAGGCTCTGGAGCGTAGGGAGAGCGAAAAACAGGCCTTCCGGTCCCACCTAGTTGGCAAATGGGCCATTTCCGGCCTCTGGAGGGCCTCCAGGGGGTTGGGGAAGGTTGTTTTCACCCTCCCCAGGCTCCTAGAAAGCCTCTAGGTGAAAAACGGGCCCACCGTGCCATTGTGTGCCAAAAGCGGGGTGAGCACCGAGAGGCATGTACGCATGCACAGGGGGGGTGGGGCACAATTATGGGTGTGGGCATATGTGCAAAAAAAACCCATACTCCCCACGCTTTTGGCACGCGGTGGCAAAAATGTTAGCCATCACTGACCTAAAGTAAAGTTATTGAACAGAAGAGAGTAAAGTTGTTGAATGGCCCTAGAGATTTGGGGGAGTCGACTGCTCACTTAATTGGTTTCTAGCTGATGGACTGAAGTTCCAGGATGCCTGCATTTCTAGCAAAAAAAAAAAACAACTTATCATGTGGACCAGTTCTTCTTACAGTAATTCCTCTCTGGACAAGGAAAGGATTTGAGATTGCCCACTAGTGCTCCGTGCAGTTGCTACTCAGGAAGAGACTGCAAGACAAGAGTTTTCTGATGGGTTTAGCGTTCTGGGAGGTAATAATTATTTTGCTCAACCCACCTTTCAAGGATATTTGGATTGCATAATTTCCTTACTAACCACTTTTGGAAATTGCTTGTTAATTGCTTTCCAGCCATTAGGAGCCTTTGAGTCAACAAGATTTATAGCCCTGTCTGAGTTTCCTTCAACCCTTAGCGAAAGACATTTAAAATACAAGCTTACGGACTTAAAAATACTTTTTGAATGAACATGAAAAAAAGGAATTAGAATTTTGATTTTGGAATTGTACACAGACTAAGGATCCTGATGAATACAACATAAGATTATTTTGCAATTAATTAAAATAATTTTCCTGCGGGAATTTTTAAAAAAAATCTCTTTAAACAAAGATAGGATGAGTCTTTGAAGGTTGGATATTAAGGGGAACCACAAGGAACTAAATATTATAATTGAAGGAGAATAACACTTAAATGTTGCTAGATGTTATTAAAAGGAACACATGGTACTGGGCAAGACTGATACAGAAGTAAAAATGGATTTTAAAATGATAGGTTACAAGAATGTTATGGAAGAAGATGCTACACTGGGCATACAAAAAACAACAACAACCATAATTAAAATGGATGTAAAAATAATAAAATTAAGTAACCTCAGTGTTTTTTTCTATATTGGATTTACAGAAGAGGCTTGCTAAAATTTTGAAGAATTTGGGAACAGGGGACAAAGGAAAAAATGGAGGGAAAAAAGCCAAGTTCTAGGATTGTTAAAAGTGAATGGAAATAATATAAAATTGGTTTATTTGATCAAGGTTAAATTAGATAGGTTCTTAACCCATAATGGACTTCTGCTGATCACAACTGAACAGGGAGATTTTAAGATTTTGTTTATAGATAAGGTATGGAAAGAAGAGATTATTTGTTTTAATTTAAGAGAAGGAGATACGTTAATTGTTTATACTTGTTGTAAGGAAGGAGGAAATGATTTCTTTCCATATTTCTTTTTCCTTACTGAATTCTTATTTTCTTTTCTGTTCTTGTTCTGTTTTTCCTTGCTCCGCTTCCTGCTTTTACTATTATTATTTTTTTTAGTTTGCATTAGCGTTTACCTTTTTAATTGTAACTTTTTTTTATATCAAAGTACCATAAAACCGGCTATCTTGCTATCTATTTATCAATCATCTAACTCAGGGGGGTCAAACTCAATTTCATTGAGGCAGTAGTGAAATCTAAATTTTTTTACTACTGGTTCTGTGGGCGTGGCTTGGTGGGCTTGGTTTGGCTTGGTGGGTGTGGCAGGGGAAGGATACTGCAAAATCTCCATTCCCTCCCCACTCCTGGGGGAAGGATATTGCAAAATCTCCATTCCCACTCCACTCCAAGGGAAGGATACTGCAAAATCCCCATTTCCTCCCCACTCCTGAGGGAAGGATATTGCAAAATTTCCATTCCCACCCCACTTTGGGGCCAGCCAGAGGTGGTATTTTCCAGTTCTCTGAACTACTCAAAATTTCCGCTACCAGTTCTCCGAACTACTCAAAATTTCCGCTACTGGTTCTCCAGAACCTGTCAGAACCTGCTGGATTTCACCCTGTTGTGGCCCGCCAGTGGCCTGTGCGGATTGTGGCTGATCCCGACGACGAGGAGGCTGGTGTGGTGTCGCGCCAGCAGCCAGCACAGCCGGCGCTCGCATCGGACAGCAAGGAGGCTGAAGAGGATATGGTGCCAGAGGCAGAGACTCAGCCAGGGCCTTCAGAACCTCCAGAGGCTCCTTCAAGTGGAGAGACCAAAGTGGAGGAGCCTCTTCTCAATGCATGCAGGGCTGCCAAAAGGCAGGAGTGGCTACTCAGGAGGAGAAGGTTTCCTTGAGAGTAAGGCTTGAGGATAATTGGCCACTCCCTTAGCCTATTTAAGTCACACGCCATTAGTAAGTTTCTTGCTGGAAACAACTTGTGATTATCATCAGAGCATTTTTGGAAAAGTCTTATCGTATTTTGTTTTCTGGGCTGGTTGCCAACCTTTGCCGGACTTTGGTTTATTCTTGCTACTTAATAAATTTGATAAGGACCGTTGGTGCGTGTCAATATCCTCAGGAATCCGGAGCTGGGGCAGAACACACCCCTGCGTCAAGGGCCACATCACGCTTGTGTTTGACCTTGGCAGTGCTGGTGGGCCGTGGCCAAGGTGGGCATGGCCAGCTCAACATCACTCATGTCAGGAGCACCTGTGGTGGCCAGTGAAAACGGGTTCCCGAGCTCCATTTTCAGTTGCGACGGCCTCCTGCAACCCTCTGCCAGTGAAAACAGAGCTTGGGAGGGCTGCCCGTGACTCTTGTGAGCTCCATTTTCGCTGGCAGAGGCACTGCGGGCCAATCCTCTGCTGTTTCCAGGGTGGCCTCGCGGGCCAGATATAAGCACCCCGTGGGCTGGATCTGACCCTAGGCCTTGAGTTTGACACCCCTGATTTAACTACTTTGGTTAAATTATGCAGAAGAAAAAGAGGGAGAAAATGAGAAAAATAGGAGAGAGAGAAGGACAATGGGAGGAAAGCAGGAAGACACAATTGTCTAGATCAGTGCTTCATAAACCTTGGCCATTTTAAGATGTGTGGACTTCAACTCCCAGAATTCCCCAGCCAGCAGGCTTCATTGTCATTGGGCCAGGAGTGAAATGCTCCCAGTTCGGACCGGTTCAGCCGAACCGGTAGGGATAGCTGCCGGTGATTCGGAGAACTGGTAGCGATGGTGGCACGAGGCTCTGCCCACCTGCCCGGTCGTCGTTACTTCCTGGTTTTAACCAGGAAGTAACCTGGTTTTTATCCTCTGTGCATGCGCAGAGGGTCGAAGCGCACACCTGACGCACACGCGGGCCACGTGCACTTCCGAACCGCTTGGGAAGGTAAGTAGATTTCACCCCTGCATTGGGCTAATGTGCATATTATTTATCTTTTTCTCTCTCTCTTTTAGCTACAAGAACATGTCGCCCATCCTTCTCAAAGTCATCAGTAGCACACTGGCTTGGCTTCTTCTCTACTTGGGATTTTGGTATCAAAACAGGCATCGCGGCGCAGAATGGAGCTGTCGAATTGTCACTTTCTTACACGGCTTGATGGTCACTTTGCTTTCTGGCTATGTTGTCTTCATTGATGGTCCCTGGCCGCTGACTCATACAGGTAGGAAGATGTGGGTGAACCTCCACCAGCATATATGGAAGAAGCAAGTGGCATCAGACTGGCATAATGGATCAGGGTCTTCCACACTGCCAATGGGTGACCTAAAATTCCCACTGTCTCAGCCTTGGAACCAGGGCTAGGCAAAGTTAGACCAGCAAAGGAGAATATTTGTGGCTCAGGGTTGAAATAGCAATAGCAATAGCACTTAGACTTATATACTGCTTTACAGCCCTCTCTAAGCGGTTTACAGAGTCAGCTTATTTCCCCCAACAATCTGGGTCTGACCTTGGAAGGACGGAAGGCTGAGTCAACCTTGAGCCGGTCAGGATCGAACTGCTGGCAGTGGGCAGAGTTAGCCTGCAATACTGCATTCTAAGAAGGAAAGGAAGGAAGGAAGGAAGGAAGGAAGGAAGGAAGGAAGGAAGGAAGGAAGGAAGGAAGGAAGGACAATAGCAATAGCACTTAGACTTATATACCGCTTCACAGTGCTTTCCAGCCCTCTCTAAGCAGTTTACAGAGTCATCTTATTGCTCCCAATAATCTGGGTCCTCATTTTACCCACCTTGGAAGGATAGAAAGCTGAGTCAACCTTGGTGAGATTCGAACTGCCAAATTGAAGGCAGCCGGCAGTTAGCAGAACTTGTCTGCAGTACTGCACTCTAACCACTGCGCCACTGCGGCTCATGGGTCCTTGGTGCTCTCTGAGCTGGATTGTTTTCTTGCAGATCTTTCATTACCCAAATTAGATAACTTCATGATGAGGGTACCTAGTTTGAGTAATGAATTGTCTGCAAGAAAAAAAAAAACGAGCTCAGAGAGCACCAAGGACCCGTCAAATCTGGTCCTTGAAGCGTTGAGGCCACCGGGTCTTCTCCAGGGCTCAATGTGGCTGTTTCCATTTCCCTACCGGTCAACGGCATGCAGAGATATCATTCTTGCAACCCAACCTGACACATGTGTCTTATGAGCACGTTCAGAAGATGCGGGGAAGCCCCAAAGCAGCTGGGCTAAGCCTTCCAGAAGATACAACCCCTCTGTGCTTCAAGCCACAGATTCAGATGGATGTTTCCCAACCTGACCCTCCAATTTGGCACAGCTGAAGGTTTCATTGGGTTCTCAAAAGTCATACGACTCTTGTGCTCAGAAGTTGGCCTACGTTATTATCCTGGGGTGAGGGAGGAAGGAGAGGAATGGCTGAGGATCCTAATCTTTAAATTATGGACTTCCTAACCTAAGGATCATGCTCTTAGCCTTCTTGCCCATTTGTCACTGCTTCTCCTAATCCAGGTGACCTTTTTGATTGCCACAAGTTCTCCTCCTGCACATTCTCGGCTGTCAATGTGCCGCCTTCCATTTTAGTTTCATCTTCCACCCAGCTCACATGACTTCTCCAGCAACGATCCACCAACATGGCTCGACCTGGTATAGAGAAACTTCCCATTTTTTTTTCCTTTCTTCCTCAACAGCTTCTCACCTCTTCCCATAATTAACAGGCTCCATGATTGGTGCAAAATAGTTCGTTAGAAGTCTAGGCCCACTTCATCTGCTGGCGACTCCATGGTGGTCTCTGCAGCCCGTCTCAAAGGGCTTGTGGTTGCCTTGTTCTACAAGTTGAGGTCCATGTGCCTTAAAGAGGCCAAGGTTGGGACATCCTGGTTTAGAGCATGCAGCACTCTCAAACAGAATAACAGAATTGGAAGGGACCTTGGAGGTCTTCTAGTCCAACCCCCTTCTCAAGCAGGAAACCCTAGACCCGTGATGGTGAATTTATGGCATGCGTGCCAGGGGTGGCACACAGAGCCCTCTCCAGTTGCTCTTCTGGTTTCTGGCATGCTAGCCAGCTGGTCTTTGCACGAAAAACGCCCCCAAAATACCCTGAAAACTGCCCAAAAAACTGCCTGGAAATGGCCCAAAAACCACCTAAAAACAGCATGGAAAACAGCTCAAAAACGGCCTGGAAAATGGTCTGAAAACAGCCCGAAAAATGGCCAAAAACAGGACTTTTTTCAGGGTGTTTTCTGGGCCGTTTTTGGAACTTTTGGGGGACTTTTTCAGGCTGTTTTTCGGGCCATTTTCAGGCCATTTTTCAGCCATTTTCAGGCCCTTATTAGGCCAAAAACTGGCCTGAAAACAGCCCAAAAGGCCCGAAACACAGCCCAAAAATGGCTCGAAAAACAGCCAAAAATGGCCAAAAAACAAGCATGCATATGTCAGCCAACTCGTCTTTGGATTTCCAGCACTCCAGCGCTCTGGCACTCCGCCATGCATAGAGGGTTGTTGGTTCAGCAGGTTCTGACCAGTTCTGACGAACCGGTAGCGGAAATTTTGAGTAATTCGGAGAATCGGTAGTAAAAATTCTGACTGGCCCCGCCCCCCATCTATTCTCTACCTCCCGAGTCCTAGCTGATCGGGAGGAAATGGGGATTTTGCAGGAACCTTCCCCTGGATTGGGGACGGAATGGAGATTTTACAGTATACTTCCCCTGCCGCGCCCACCAAGCCATGCCACGCCCACCAAGCCACACCCACAGTACCGGTAGTAAAAAAAAATTGAAACCCACCACTGATTCACAACTTCTGGAGGCATTTATTAGTATTATTATTATTTATCAAATAATTGTTATTTATTTATTTATTTATTTATTTATTTATTTATTTATTTATTTATTTATTTTTCAAATTTCTATACCGCCCTTCTCCTTTCGGACCCAGGGCGGTGAACAGCCAAGTAAAACACTTTATATACAAAAGTTAAATAAATAAATAATAAATAAATAAATAATTTTATTTCTATACCGCCCTTCTCCCGAAGGACTCAGTTAAAATAGATTTAAAATAATTAAGTAACTTGGCCCATCGTTTAAAACATTATTAATTGTTATTAATTGTTCTCACTGTCAGGCAATTTTAGGTGTTCCTCCTCTATTCTCCTCACACCCCAGAAACCTCTCACCTCGCCTCAACCTTGCAGGGGTGGGGAAGATCGAGAGATCACAAGTGATCTTAGGCTATTCAGCAAGCTGGATTGTAAACAGGGATTTGAACGTTGCATTCGGCGCCCTTAAGCCCTGTTACTCACTGCATTAGAAAGGCCCCGGTGACCCAATTAAATGCTGAGATTTCTTTCCAAGTTGTAGGTGGGTAGTGCACAGCCAGGGACGAGTTGGACTTGCCCTGCAAGGATGTTTCCGTCACTTCTGAAGCACGAATCCCAGGAGTTTCAGAGAAGACAGTGGTTGTGTTGAGGTCACAAAAAAAATGACGCCACTCATTTTTGGTGGCGACAAGAAGCAAAATGCTGGCAGGTATAAAGTCAGCCATCAACTAAGAACTCTTAGCTTTCTCCAGTTCTTTATATATAATGTTTGAGGGAGGCGGTGATCGTTTATGGAATTCTGAGCCTTTCGAGCTAACCGAGTGGCCAACCCAGTTTCGGTCATAAGGACTAGAAACTCCCTTCTGCAAGTGAAAACAGTGCACTCCAGGACATACCAAAAGCATGTGAGGCCAGCTGAGGGAGTAACATGCTTATTTTTTTCGTCTTTTCCTTCCTTCCTCCTTCCCTGCCTCCCTGCTCTGTTCTTTCCTTCCTCTTTTTCCTCCCTCCCTTTTCTTCCTTACTTCCTTTCTGTCTGTTCTTTCAATCTTTTTTCTCCCTCCCTTTCTCCCATCTTTGTTCTTTCCTTCCTTTTTCCTCCCTCCCTCCCTCCCTTCTGTCTCTTCTTTCATTTTTCCTCCCTTCTTTTGTTGTTCTTTCCTTCCTTCTCTTTTTCCTCCCTCCCATTTCTTCCTCCCTCCCTTCTGCCTGTTCTTTCAATCTTTTTTCTCCTTCCCTTTCTTTCATCTTTGTTCTTTCCTTCCTTCTCTTTTTCTCCCTCTTTTCTTCCTGCCTCCCTTCTGTCTCTTCTTCCATTTTTCCTCCCTTCCTTCGTTGTTCTTTCCTTCCTTCTCTTTTTCCTCCCTCCCATTTCTTCCTCCCTCCCTTCTGCCTGTTCTTTCAATCTTTTTTCTCCTTCCCTTTCTTTCATCTTTGTTCTTTCCTTCCTTCTCTTTTTCTCCCTCTTTTCTTCCTCCTTCCCTTCTGTCTGTTCCTTCCTTTTTTCTCCCTCCCTCCCTTCTTTGTTCTTTCCTTCCTTCTCTTTTTCCTCCCTCCCTTTTCTTCCTCCCTCCCTTCTGTCTGTTCTTTCATTTTTTTCTCTCTCCATCAGTTCCTTCCTTCTCTTTCTTTCTTTCTTTCTTTCTTTCTTTCTCTTTCTTTCTCTATCTTTTTTCTTTCCTTTTCTTTCTTTCTTCTTTTTTCTTTCTTTCTTTCTTTTTCTTTCTTTCTTTTTCTTTCTTTCTCTATCTCTTTTTTCTTTCCTTTTCTTTCTTTCTTTCAAAAAATCATCCATTTTTCATCTCTGTGTGTGTGTGTCTCATTCACTGCTTTCTGTCTTTATCACTTGGGCTTCGATGTGGATTCAGTTTTGCTAGCCTGCATGTTGCCCCTTCTGTGGTGTCCTCACAAGCCCTTTCTCCTGCCTTTAGTTTAGCTCTCCTTTGCTGGGATTAGATCTTGAACCCTTTTCACGCAACACCTTGCCAGCCTTGTGGGTCAAATAATTCCTTGGAGGAAAGTCTTATCCTAAGCTTTTGGCTCCCTGCCCCATACAACAGGGGCAGCATTTACAAGCCCTGTTTGTTATTTGCAACGTGGGAGCCCTGCAATTACTCCAAGGGCAATAAGAGCTAAACAGCAGCATCAAAAATAATATCCTGTATTTTGAAGAGTATTAAATGAATAGTAAGCTGTGGCATTTTGCCCTTTCACCATAGAGGAACCCAGTATGTTTACACAGGGAGAATTCAGAGTGAGAAAAGGGAGGAGAATCAGGAATGTGAACCCAGCTGGAAGAGTTCGTGATCTACACAGGGTTTCCGCAGAAAGAAAATTTGGAGTTTCAGCTTTAACACCCTTCCATAAACGTCCTTCATTTGCTCCAGGGAGAGTTTTCGATGTGTAGGAGGGATGATTAACTTTAGGTTCAAGGTCTCATAGGTGCTTTTTTTTTTTTTTCAAAAGACAACTCGACTTTGTTAACTAAAATTAACATCCGGTTCACGCGAACCGGCTGAATCCCACACCTAGATTGACCTCCTTAAGAGAGGGGAACCATCCTCCCCAGTCCTTCAAATAACCTGGCCCTAACTAACACTTTGAATTGGACCCCAAAGCAAATCAACAACCAATAATGCAGCTATCACAGCAGAGGTGAGACATGTGTGCAAATCTATACCTACACAAAACCACGTAGGCCACAAAGCTACATTAAGAACCAGTTGAAGATTTCAGGTATTTTTTTTTAAGGGCAGCCCCATGTAAAACATATTGCAATTGCCAAGACAGGAGGTGACTAAGGCAAAGGTGACTCCGAGCATGACTTGCCCTTAGAGGAATTCTGACAAGTCCAGAATCAGCTGGGCTTTTTTATTTCTTGCACCTTGGAGATGAAGGTGCGAATAGAATAGAATAGAATAGAATAGAATAGAATAGAATAGAACAGAACAGAACAGAATAGAATAGAATAGAATATTGGAATGAAGAGTAGGGTAGGGTAGGGTAGGGTAGGGTAGGGTAGGGTAGAATAGAATAGAATAGAATAGAATAGAATAGAATAGAATAGAACAGAACAGAACAGAATAGAATAGAATAGAATATTGGAATGAAGAGTAGGGTAGGGTAGGGTAGGGTAGGGTAGGGTAGAGTAGAATAGAATAGAATAGAATAGAATAGAATAGAATAGAATAGAATAGAATAGAATATTGGAATGAAGAGTAGGGTAGAGTAGAGTAGAGTAGAGTAGAGTAGAGTAGAGTAGAGTAGAGTAGAGTAGAATAGAATAGAATAGAATAGAATAGAATAGAATAGAGTAGAACAGAACAGAACAGAACAGAATAGAACAGAATTATTTATTGGCCAAGTGTGATTGGACACACAAGGAATTTGTCTTTGGTGCATAGGCTCTCAGTGTACATAAAAAGAAAAGATACATTCATCATCATGGCGGTGATCATTAGGGAGAGTCTTTATCCGAGGGAGACCACTGTTCCTCAGATAGCCGGATGTGAGTCCCTTTGTGTGAAGTGGGGCCGTGGGGTGCAGATGGGTCTGCTGACTACGTACCTGGCTCCCTGCCACGTGGCAGCAACCCTGCCCGAGCTACTCGACGTCATTGCCGGGGTGGCGGTCGATACCCCCAGACTTATTGTCATGGGGGATTTCAACCTCCCATCCACAGGTGGGGCGTCAGAGGTGGCTCGGGAGTTCATGGCTTCCATGACGGCCTTGGACCTGACCCAGTTAGTTCAAGGCCCCACTCACATAAGGGGACACACTCTGGACCTGATTTTTGTCTCTGGTCAGTGGTTGAATGATCTTGGTAGAGGGGACCTAGACATCAAACCCTTGTCATGGACAGATCATTCGCTCCTTCACTTAGACTTTCCTACCGCTTTCCCCCGCCGCAGGGAGACGGAACCAACCAGATGGTTCCGTCCCAGGCGCCTGATGGATCCCGAAAGGTTCCTGACGGAGCTTGGGCCGTTTCCTGAGACTCTAACACACGACTCGACTGAAGAACTGGTGGCCGCCTGGGAAAGGGCGGCCGCTGGAGCTTTGGACCGCGTCGTGCCTTTGCGGCCTCTGACCCGATGCCGATCTCAATTAGCTCCTTGGTTCTCTGAGGAGCTGAGAGAGATGAAGCGTCGGAAAAGACGCCTAGAGAGCATTTGGAGGACTAGTCAATCCGATTCTGACCGGACACAGGTGAGGTCTTATATCAAGACCTACCTAGTGGCGATAAAAGCGGCAAAATCTAACCATTTTTCCGCTCTTATCGCATCTGCAGAGAACCGCCCAGCTGCCCTGTTTAGGGTGACCCACTCCCTTCTTCGGGGGGGGGAGTGCGGGAAGATCCCTTGCAGGGTCGTGCTGAGGATTTTGTGCAATTCCTGCATGATAAAGTCGCTCGGATTCGGGATGGCTTGAACTCCGATTGGATGAGTCCACGGGAGGAGACCGGGGCAGGTCTTGAGAATGTTATCTGGGAGGAGTTTGATCCTGTGACTCCCGAGGATGTGGACAGAGTTCTGGGTAAGATTAGTGCCGCCACGTGTTTATTGGACCCGTGCCCCTCCTGGTTGGTACTGGCCTCCCGGGAGGTTACACGAGGCTGGCTCCAGGGGATTATAGGTGCTTCTCTGAGTGAGGGTGCCTTTCCTGCCGCCTTGAAAGAGGCGGTGGTGAGGCCCCTCCTCAAGAAGCCTTCCCTGGACCCGGCTGAATTAGCTAACTATCGTCCAGTCTCCAACCTTCGTTTTGTGGCGAAGGTTGTTGAGAGCGTGGTGGCACGACAACTTTCCCGACACCTGGATGAAGCTATCTATCTAGACCCGTACCAGTCGGGCTTCAGGCGGGGGTACAGCACAGAAACGGCATTGGTCGCGTTGGTGGATGATCTCTGGAGGGCTCGGGACAGGGGTTGCTCCTCTGTCCTAGTCCTATTAGATCTCTCAGCAGCTTTTGATACCATCGACCATGGTATCATGCTGCAGCGGTTGAGGGGGTTAGGAATAGGGGGCACCGTTTTGCGGTGGTTCTCCTCCTTCCTCTCCGACCACTCGCAGTTTGTGTTGGCAGGGGGACAGAGGTCGACCTCGAGGCGTCTCACATGGGGGGTGCCGTAAGGGTCAGTCCTCTCGCCCCTCCTGTTCAATATTTATGTGAAGCCGCTGGGTGAGATCATCCGTGGTTTTGGGGTGAAGTGCCATCTGTACGCTGATGATACTCAGCTGTACATCTCCACCCCAGACCACCCCAACGATGCCCTTGATGTGATGTCTCGCTGCCTGGAGGCCGTGCGGGTCTGGATGGGGAAGAACTTGCTCAGACTCAACCCCTCCAAGACCGAGTGGCTGTGGCTTCCGGCGCCCCGATATAGTCAGCAGGTGCCATCGCTAACTATTGGGGGTGAATCTCTGCCCCCCACAGAGAAGGCTCGCAATCTGGGTGTCCTTCTGGATGCACGGCTGTCTTTAGAAGAGCATATGACGGCCGTGGCCAGGGGGGCCTTTTATCAGGTTCGCCTGATTCACCAGTTGCAGCCCTTTCTGGATCGGGACGCCCTACGCACGGTCACTCATGCCCTTGTTACTTCCCGGTTGGACTATTGTAATGCTCTCTACATGGGGCTCCCCTTGAAGAGCACTCGGAGGCTCCAACTGGTCCAAAATGCGGCCGCGCGGGTGGTTATGGGCGCAACTCATTGTGCCCATGTGACACCCCTCCTGCGCGAGCTGCACTGGCTCCCAGTGGTCTTCCGGGTGCGATTCAAGGTGTTAGTTACCACCTTTAAAGCACTCCATGGCATAGGACCCGGGTACCTCCGAGACCGTCTTCTGCCACCAATAGCCTCCCACCGACCAGTCCGTTCCCACAGAGAGGGTCTCCTCAGGGTGCCGTCAACCAAGTTATGTCGACTGGCGGCGCCCAGGGGGAGGGCCTTCTCTGTGGGAGCCCCAGCCCTGTGGAACGAACTGCCCCCGGAAATTCGTAAGATCTCCGACCTCCGGGCGTTTCGCTGCGCACTGAAGACCCTATTATTCCGCCAGGCCGGACTAGCAACACAATAGTTTTTAAATTGGGATATATAAATTTATTGGGGTTTTAAATCTGAGCCACTTTATTTAATTATTTTAAATTTTATATTGTTGTTTTGTTTGTGTTTTTAAACAGGCTGTACACCGCCCTGAGTCCTTCGGGAGAAGGGCAGTATAGAAATAAAATTATTATTATTATTATTATTATCAAGAATCATAAGGTACAACACTTAATGATAATCATAGGGTATAAATAAGCAATCAGGAAACAATATCAATATAAATCGTAAGGATCCAAGCAACAAAGTTTCAGTCATACAGTCATAAGTGGGAGGAGATGGCTGATGGGAATGATGAGAAGATTAGTAATAATGCAGACTTAATAACTAGTTTGACAGTGTTGTGGGAATTAGTTGTTTAGCAGAGTGATGGCATGTGGGAAAAAAAACTGTCCTTGTGTCTAATAGTTCTGGTGTGCAGTGCTCTATAGCGTCGTTTTGAGGGGAGGAGTTGAAACAGTTTATGTCCAGGATGCGAGGAGTCTGTAAATATTTTCACAGCCCTCTTTTTGACTCGTGGAGTATACAGGTCCTCAGTGGAAGGCAGGTTGGTAGCCATTGTTTTTTTCTGCAGTTCTAATGATCCTCTGAAGTCTGTGTCGGTCTTGTTGGGTTGCAGAGCCAAACCAGACAGTTATAGAAGTGCAGATGACAGACTCAATCATTCCTCAGTAGAACTGGAATGATTATTATCAACTTCAAATAGGATGAACGTATTTGACAGCAGTAGCAATCTTACGAACTCATAACACAGCATAACATGGAGATTCTCAGCCATCCAGGTCATGCATGGCTGTCTCAAAGTTGTTTTTTTCAAAAGGCAAGGGGAGTTTCTTTGTTTTTCCTTGAAGAGGTGTCGCTTCTCATCCGAGAAGCTTCTTCAGTTCTGATGGAAAGGTTTATATTCCTTGCAATCATCTGGTCATTAGTACTCTTTCTGAGAGTCTTTGAAGCCACTTGGAGGTTTATCTGTGCCCTCAGGTTCACATGAATAGCGCAAAGGGGTGTGGAGCCCTTTGAAAAAGCATGTTTCGGACAACCATGACCTAGATGATTGAGAAACTCCATAGGCATTTAGGGAGAGAACGTGATGTCAGCACTTCAACCTGCATTTACTCTAGTGCTGACATAAGAAGGAGAAGCGAAGGAGTCTGGAAAGGGACGTTTGACTTTTCACCTACTTATTTTCCCTGGAGATAATATCCCCTAGGAGATGGGATGGGAGGGGGGAAATTCCTTTGAGCTGGAGCAGTAGATTAGGGGTAGAATGACTTGGAAGTTGGCCAATGAGTGCAGGGGAGTGGGGAACGGAAAGGGAGGGTTTTGGGTCTGGAAGTCAGTGTTGGCTTCAATTGGAGTCGGGTTAGAATGTCATGCTTAATAAATAGGAGTTTTTCTTCAAAGACTTTGTTTGAAAATGCAATTCGAGACGACCTCGAAACTTGACATGTATATTATTTCAAACAAGTGACTGTCTCGTCTCTTCTTAAAAACCTCCAGCGATGGAGCGCCCTCGATTTCTGGTGGCAAGCTGTTCCACTGGTTAATTGTCCTCGCTGTTAGAAAGTTTCTCCTTAATTCAGATTTCAGAAGGTACCTAATCTTGACAGCATAGTAATACAAGTAGTCTTCAATTCACAACCATTCACTTAGGGACCGTTCCCTAAATTACGACGGCACTGGAAAAAAGTGACTTACAATTAGTCCTCGCACTTACAACATCCCGTGGTCATGTGATCAAAATCCAGGCTCTTGGCCACTGGCATGTATTATGACAGTTGCAGCCAGTTTCCAACAAGCAAAGTCAAGGAGGGAAACTTGATTTTCTTAACAACGGTTCGATTCGCTTAGCGACTGAAGTGATTCGGGGCGAAAAAGGTGGTAAAATCACACGCGACTCACTTAACAACCAACTGCTCGGCAATGATAATTCCGGTCCCCAATTGTGACCGTAAATTGAGGACTACTTGTGGTATTATAAAAATGGAACAAATAAACAGCAATGTAAAAACGCTGATATTCAAGCCAATCATTTTGCAGGGAGCTAATTGCAAGCGTTTTCTAATATTGCTATTGTTGTTCCTTTGTTTGTTTGCCATTGTAGCCCTAGAATTCAGGGGTGTCAAACTCGATTTCATTGAGGGCCGCATCAGGGTTGTGTCTGACCTTATGGGGGTGGGTGTGGCTGGGGTGGGCATGGCCAGCTCGACATCGCTCATATCGGGGGCACCTGTGGCGGCCCAAGTGCTCCACCAGTGAAAACAGGCTCCCAAGCTCCGTTTCCGGCTGTGACGACCTCCTGCAACATTGCCAGCGAAAACAGAGCCTGGGAGGGCTGCACACAGCCTTGCAAGCTCCGTTTTCAGCTGCAGCAGCCTTTAGCAAGGGGTTCTTTGCCCGGTTGCTGGGTGGGTGTGCTCATGGTGGGCGTGGCCTAGTCAGCCTCCTGCACCATGACGGGGGGGCGTTTTTGCCCTCCCCGGGCTCCGGAGGCTTTCTTCGAGCCTTCAGGAGGGCGAAAACAGCCTCCCCAGGCTCCGGAGGCCCTCCAGAGGCCAGAAACAGCCCTATTTCTGGCCTTCCCGAACTTCCGGTAGGCCCATTTTTTGCCCTCCCCAAGCCTTCACACGTGGCCTGCATTTACCTGCATCCAAAATGGGTCGTGTGGGGACTCCTGGGAGGGGCAGAGCGGTGTGGGGTGGGGAGAGCCAGCCAGAAGTGGGCTTTGGGGATTCTCAGAACTGCACAGAATCTTAGCTAGAGGTTCTCCCGAACCCCAACAGCCCATCCCTGGCCAGATCTAAGCATTCCATGGGCCGGATCCAGTCTCCGGGCTTTGAGTTTGACACTTCTGCCTTAGATACAGTATTCTTGGTAGCTTATAACAAGCAATAATGACTTAGCGTGCTGCCGTAATATGAAGCCAATAGTTATGGATTGCAAAACATGGTTTCCCCTCTTGATACGCCGTCTAAAGCCGAACGCTGCAATTTGTAAAATTATAAGTTACCGCTCAGCAAGTTGGTCAAACCCAGCCAGTTATGGCTTGTATAACCAATGATTAAAACAAACCTCTTCTTAGCGTAGTTAACATTAAGGAAAGGAGTGTGTGGGGGAGAGAAACGTCGAATCCCACTGAGAATGGAAGTAAATGTGTGGCAAGCTCACTCGCTTAGATGCATTACTCACTGCACTGATGTCATTTATAAAAGAGAGATTATTTTAAAGTCTAGACAAAAACATTTTGATTCCTCGATGTGATGTTTGACGCGGTTCCCCCGTAATTTTCTTTGAGGGTAATTTTCCTGGCAGAAGGTTGATTCGGGTGACGGCGGGGAGGTAAAAGGAATGCATATCAAAACCTTTTAACTGGCAAATTTATTAAAAGCTTCAGGATGTCAGACGATGATCAAAGTTAAGCCATCTTTAAAATCTATCGTTTCACTGCTTTGGATTGAGACAACTTTCAGTATTTGAGGGGCTGCCCCAGAGAGGAGGGGGTCAAGCCAGGAGTGAAATTCAAATTTTTCCCCTATCGGTTCTGTGGGTGTGGCTTGGTGGGCGTGGCAGGGAAAGGATACTGCAAAATTTCCATTCCCACCGCACTCCAGGGGAAGGATATTGCAAAATCTCCATTCCCACCCCACTCTGGGGCCAGCCAGAGGTGGTATTTGCCAGTTCTCCGAACTACTTAAACTTTCAGCTACTGGTTCTCCAGAACCTGTTAGTACCTGCTGGATTTCACCCCTGGGTCAAGCTATTTTCCGAGGCACCCGAAGGCCAGACAAGGAATAATGGATGGAAACTGATCAAGGAGAGATTTAACCTGGAAATAAGGAGAAATTTTCTGACGGTGAGAACAATCAACCAGTGGAACAGAAGTTGCCTTCGGAAGTTTTGGGAGCTTCATCATTGGAAGCTTTCAAGAAGAGACTGGACTGCCCTCTGTCAGAAATGGGGTAGGGTCTCCTGCTTGGGCGGGAGAATTGGGCTAGATGACTTACAACTCTGTTAATCTGTATTTGTAACTTGCCGTGGCCAACTCAGAATAAAGAATAACAGAGTTGGAAGGGACTTTGGAGGTCTTCTAGTCCAACCCCGCTTAGGCAGGAAACCCTACACCATTTCAGACAGATGGTTATCCAACATCTTCTTTAAAATTTCCAGTGTTGGAGCATTCACAACTTCAGGAGGCAAGTTGTTCCACTGATTAATTGTTCTCACTGTCAGGAAATTTCTCCTTAGTTATAGGTTGCTTCTCTCCTTGATTCGTTTCCATCGATTGCTTCTGGTCACCAAGAATAAAACTAATTGAATGAAACGATTAATACAACCTTGAATTTTCCCATGGCAAGTTGGCCACATCAGGGTTGTGTTTGATCTTGGGGCGGGCGGGAGGGCGTGGCTGGAGGGGGTGGGCGTGGCCAGCTCAACGTCACTCATCGAGGCTCTGTTTTCAGCCGCAACTGTCTCTTGTAGCCCTTTGCCAGCAAAAATGGAGCTCAGGGACGCCGTGCATGGCTCATCCGGACCCCGTTTTTGCTGGCAGAGAGCTGCAGGAGGCCATTGCGGCCGAAAACAGATCTTGGAGCTCCATTTCGCTGGCAGAGGCAGCACAGGCTGGTCCTTTGGTGTTTCCAGGATGGGGCCATGGACCAGATCTAAGCACCAGGTTGGATTTGGCCTGGAGGCCTTGAGTTTGACACCCTTGTCCTATTTTTTTTTTTATTTGATTTATATGCAACCCTTCTCCGGAGACTCAGGGCGGCTTACAATGCGCTAAGCAATAGCCTTCATACTTTTGTATATTTATACAAAGTCAGCTTATTGCCCCCACAAACTGGGTCCTCAGTTTACCTACCTTAGAAAGGATGGAAGGCTGAGTCAACCTTGAGCCTTGGCGAGATTCGAACTTACTTTAATTGCAGACAGCTGGTGTTACATTACAGTGCTTCTGTCTGTTGAGCTAAACCAGGCTCCTGGTTTATTTATTATTTTATTTATTTATTTATTTTGTCACATTTCTATGCCGCCCCACTCCCAAGGGACTCTGGGCGGCTGACAACAGAGAATAAAACAATGCAACAACATCCCATACAAAAGTTAAAAGAAGACATTAAAACATTAAAACGTTACAACACATACACTCCAATCTGTGGCCGGGTCTTGCAAGATCACTATAACGAGATCACCGCTCCTAGAGCCTCACTGCTTTAGAATCTTCAGAAGGGAGAAAATGCAAAAAAAAAGGGGAACACAAAACTAAATTGCTTTTCTTCTTTTTTTAAAAAAAAATAATAATAATAATTTAATCTATTTTTAGGCCACCCCAACACGCCGCTCCAAGAGTTCGTCCTCTGTCTGTCGCTGGGCTATTTCATCTTCGACTTCTGCTGGGAATTCCTTTTGGAGAGCAAGAACGACCTGATGCTCTCTCACCACCTGCTCAGCATGGGCGGCATGTCGCTGGTCTTGGACACCGGCAAGTCGGGCCCCGAACTCAGCGCCATCATCTTCGTGAGCGAGATCACCAACCCGTTCTTGCAAATGCGTTGGTTCCTGCGAGACAGCGGGGGCTACGACAGCTTGGCTGGCGATGTAGTGGACACCTTGTTTGTGGCTCTCTTCCTGGGGCTGCGGATCGTCGGGGGCGCCTGGATTATGCCTTCCGTGATGAAGTCCCCCAAGACGTACTGGACACTCAAGGGTGGAATCCTAGCGATGTACGGGGTATCCTTCATGTTTTTGATGAAGATCTTCAGCTTCTCCAGGAAGAAAATCAACAAGAAAATCCAGGCTTGGAAAAATGGAAGAACCCGAAGAGATCCCACCAAGAGTAGCCAACCTCTTCCGAACTTGGGTATCCGGGGGTCTGTTGAACCCAACCTACAAGGAGCAAATAGATCTTGTTGACTTGGGAATCTATTTTCCACGCCAGATCTGGATTCATGACTCAGCTCCAGAGAGCCATGCCTAGAATTCAAGATGATGTTCAAAATGCAGCCAAAGTCAATAGGAAATGGCCTGGGAGAAGAGGTTTTGCAAGAGGAAGAGGTTTACTTCTGAAATCAGTCAATCCAGTGTCAAAGGCCACTTGCCAGAGGGGGCTGCTAAAATGGATCACAGTGAAGTACGGATCTGAGCAGGGGTGAAATCCAGCAGGTTCTGACAGGTTCTGGAGAACCAGTAGTGGAACCAGCTGGCCCCCAAGTGGGGTGGGAAAGGAGATTTTGCAATATCCTTCCCCCAGGAGTTGAGAGGGAATGGGGATTTTGCAGCATCCTTCCCCTGGAGTGGGGTGGGAATGGAGATTTTGCAGTATCCTTCCCCTGGAGTGGGGGTGGGAATGGAGATTTTGCAGTATCCTTCCCCCCCAGGCGTGGAGAGGGAATGGAGATTTTGCAGTATCCTTCCCCTGGAGTGGGGTGGGAATGGAGATTTTGCAGTATCCTTCCCCTGCCAAGCCACGCCCACAGAACCAGTAGTAAAAAAAAAAAATGGATTTCACCACTGGGTCTGAGGCAAGAAACATTGGGCCCAAGCCGGGGGGGGGAGGGGGAGACAGACAGAGTCCCACCTGATTTGGAGGATCACTGCAGGTAACTCAGATGGCAAAGATGCTTGTCAGTTGTTCAAAGATGGGATATAAAACCAGATTTCTGGTAGTCCCAAAGGTGCTTTTTATTTTTTATTTCCCCCCAAAAAAGCAACTGGACTTTCTTGTTTTTTGTTTTTTGCCTTGAAGACGTTTCGCTTCTCATCCAAGGAGCTTCTTCCATTCTGACCGAATGGCGGAGGATGGAAGGGTTTATATTCCTTGCAGTCGTCTGGTCTTAGCACTCTGAAGGTTGATCGCTCGCTTTCGGGGAGTCGTTGAGGCCACTTGGGGGCTTATCTGCACCCCTCAGGGTTACATGAATCAGGGTGCAAATGGGGGTGAAAACTTCGCGAAGGACCGTGTTGTAAACAGGAGACAGGGGATGTCGTATCCCTCCCCTTCAATTGAGAGAGAGGGCTGTTCAGTTTTAACGTGGACGTGGACTTTCTCCAGAATGGGTTTTTTTTATCAAGTTTTTAATTTTATATTACATATACATATCAGTGCGTGAATAGTGTGACACCTGCATGCCAAATATTTCAGTACAGATAAAATAATATTATTAATCATCACATTCATCCAGCTTATACATTTCTAATGTTAATACTTTCCTAATATGATTGGATTGATTATTTGTATCCTAGGACCATCATTAAGTGTTGTACCTTATGATTCTTGATGAATGTATCGTTTCTTTTATGTACAATGAGAGCATATGCACCAAGACAAATTCCTTGTGTGTCCAATCACACTTGGCCAATAAAAAATTATATTCTATTCTGTTCTGTTCTGTTCTACTCTATTCTACTCTACTCTATTCTTCTATTCCAATCTACTTTTTCTTCTATTCTATTCTATTCTACTCTACTCTACTCTACTCTACTCTATTCTATTCTATTCGTCTATTCCAATCTACTTTCTATTCTATTCTATTCTATTCTATTCTATTCTATTCTATTCTATTCTATTCTATTCTTCTATTCTATTCTACTCTACTCTACTTTACTCTACTCTACTCTATTCTTCTATTCCACTCTACTTTTTTTATTTTATAAAAATGTGCCTAATATTTCCCCTTTCTCTTATTTCTGTCTTCATTCTAACATTTATTCATGTCACCATTATATTAAAAGACGTTCCCTTTGTATTGCAATACTTTCCTTCGTTATTTCATTGTTCAATATTTAAATATACAATTCTAATGCCAATCACAATATTATTTAAACCTACAAATTAATTCTATTCATATTCTTTATTCAGCCAATCTATATATAATTCCACTATTAATACACCTGTATATATATTAAAATATATTTTCATTTTATGACTTGTTATTTCACTTTATTATTCCACTGCAAATCATATTATTTAAACATACTCAACAATACCATTATTCAATCTCTAATTTTCCCATTTTTAATACTTAATTCTTATTCATATTTCCCATATTTCACTCTTTGAATCTATTTATATTAAAACACTATTTTATTTTTTTATTTTTTTTAATTTGATTTATATGCCGCCCTTCTCCGGAGACTCAGGGCGGCTTACAATGTGCTAAGCAATAGCCTTCATCCTTTTGTATATTTACATAAAGTCAGCTTATTGCCCCCACAAACTGGGTCCTCAATTTACCTACCTTAGAAAGGATGGAAGGCTGAGTCAACCTTGAGCCTGGCGAGATTCGAACCTGCAGTAATTGCAGGCAGCTGGTCTTAATAACAGGGTGCTTTAGACCACTGTACTACCAAGGCTCAATCCTTCATTATTTCATTATTCAATTTTTCAATATACTTTCTCCAAAATGTGAGAATGTCCATAGACACATTTCTGGCACTGTTATCTTACCTGGGTAAGCTAGAGACTGGGTACCTACCCTATTAATCACAGGCTGTTAATTTTGGATAAATCTATACAATGTTTAGGGACGCAGTGGCTCAGTGGCTAAGACACTGAGCTTGTCGATCGAAAGGTCGGCAGTTCAGCGGTTCGAATCCCGAGTGCTGTGTAATGGAGTGAGCTCCCGTGACTTGTCCCAGCTTCTGCCAACCTAGCAGTTCGAAAGCAGGTAAAAAAATGCAAGTAGAAAATAGGGACCACCTTTGGTAGGAAGGGAACAGCGTTCCGTGCGCCTTTGGCATTGAGTCATGCCAGCCACATGACCACGGAGACGTCTTCGGACAGCGCTGGCTCTTCGGATTTGAAATGGAGATGAGCATCGCCCCCTAGAGTCGGGAACGACTAGCACGTATGTGCAAGGGGAACCTTTACCTTTTATACAATGTTTGAGCCTCCAGAGGGTGCAATTTCACAACTCATTCAGCCAGAGTCTGCTCATCTTGGAAGCAGCCATTCCATTCAAACATTCCCACTACTACGACATCCTTCTATATGATCTCCTCCGGCTTATTTCTTCCCAGCGTAAAATCCCAAGGGATTCGAATCGTTTTTGAACGCCCTGCTCCAGAGTGGATTTGAGGATCTGGAAAAAACAACAACATTCCAGCTCTCAATTTTGCTTATAGCCACAAATGAAAATATTTTGAAGGACTTGCAAACACAAGTCAAACAAACAAACACGTGAAATGAAATTGTACAGGACGGGCAAGGGAACAACGTTCCCCGGGGGGCTGTTTTCTTTTTCTGCTTTTTTGCAATACGGGCTTCATAATTGCATCACTATAAAAATAGCTGCAGTTTTTAAACAAACCATTAAAGCTGAAGTGCATGGAATCAGATTGTTTGGTGCCTGTTTTATGACAATTAAGGAGGGGAGAACGGACCGTTTGTGGCATGTGACACACAACTGTCCTTCCAGAAATACAAAACAATATTTTCAGTAACTGACTGCGCAGGATGTATCCCCAAGCTCTTCGCAAATGAACCAATAGGACAATAAGGAACTAATTGTGAAAATGATCAAAATATTGATGATAATATCAAAATGATCCTAAAGAGGAGGGGTACTGCCCAATTTTCCTCTTTAGGAGACCAATAAACCCGAAAAAGAATTTTTGTGAAATGCTTCTTTTTAAACCATAACAAATATATTTAATATTTCTTGAGACCTGAAAGTATTGGGTATTTTATAATAGAAGAATCTCCGTCTCTATAAATTTCTTGTACAGGTGGTCAAAATTATTGTAGTATTTTTTTTTAAAAAAAATGTTGATAGTATTGTTGTTTAAGTTCCTATATAAAAACCCCTTCTGTAATATATTCGGAGGTACAAGGTTTTCAGAGGAACAGAGAACATGTTTTCACACATTATGAGCAGTTTTCTAGATGTAGAGAAGAGGTTGGTTCTTCTTACCACAGCAAGCCTTTAGAGATCTTCCTTCCTTCCTTCCTTCCTTCCTTCCTTCCTTCCTTCCTTCCTTCCTTCCTTCCTTCCTCATACTCTATTCCTTCTTCCTTCCTTCCTTCTTCCCTTCCTTCCTTCCCTTCCTTCTTTCCTTATTCATACTCTATTCCTTTTTCCTTCCTTCTTCCCTTCCTTCCTTCCTCATACTCTATTCTTCCTTCCTTCCTTCCCTTCCTTCTTCCTTTCCTCATACTCTGTTACTCCTTCCTTCCTTCTTTTCCTTCCTTCCTCATACTCTATTATTCCTTCCTTCCTTCCCTTCCTTTCCTTCCTTCTTCCCTTCCTCATATTCTATTCCTCTTTCCTTCCTTTCCATCCTTCCTTCCTTTCCTTCCTTCTTCCCTTCCTCTTACTGTTAGTCCTTCCTTCCTTTCCTTCCTTCCTCATACTCTATTCTTCCTTCCTTTCTTCCTTTCTGTCCTTTCCTTCCTTCTTCCCTTCCTCATACTCTATTCCTCCTTCCTTCCTTTCCTTCCTTCCTTTCCTTCCTCATACTCTATTCTGCCTTCCTTCCTTTCCTTCCTTCCTTTCCTTCATTCTTCCCTTCCTCATACTCTATTCCTCCTTCCTTCTTTTCCTTCCTTCTTCCCTTCCTCATACTCTGTTACTCCTTCCTTCCTTTCCTTCCTTCCTCATACTCTATTCTTCCTTCCTTTCCTTCCTTCTTCCCTTCCTCATACTCTATTCCTCCTTCCTTCCTTTCCTTCATTCTTCCCTTCCTCATACTCTATTCCTCCTTCCTTCCTTTCCTTCCTTCTTCCCTTCCTCATACTCTATTCCTTCGTTCCTTCATTCCTTCGTTCCTTCCTATCCTGTCTTTATTAGTTTCACAAATAACTCATGGCAGCAAATATATCCAAGACACTTTCCTCCTCCTATTTCCCCCATAACAACAACCCTGTGAGCTGGACTGAAAGAGCGTAACTGTCCCAGACAGTTCTTGTGACTAAGGAGGGATTTGAACTCCTGGTCTCTTGCTTTCTAGCCTGGTGTCTTAACCAAATCTTCCCAAAACTCCTTCAACCAAGAAGTGTGTGTACATTTAACAAGCAGTGGTTCCCCCCTGGCTGTGTACTCCTGAAGTTGTCCTCCTGTACTCAGGGGAATAATTAGAGCTAACCTCACAATGCTCCAGAAAGCTGCCCTTAATCCTTCTCTTCAAATGTCCCACAGGATTGCTTCCGGAGTTTAACTGGGTCATATTTGCGGCAAGGAAAACTCGAACTAATCCACATTCTAACCCATTTGTGCGAATACGACGAACGGGAGTCTAAACGTGTGAATCAAGACAGGGCGATTCGCAGATTTCTTGATATCTGTGTGCGACGTGGGAATCTGTGACGAAGGGAGAAGGTTCAAGGATTTGTTCATTTATATTCTAAGATATTTGGAATTTGTCCATCAATAATATGTTCGCTAAGTGGGAAGAGACCTACTCGATGGGAGTTTAGCCTGAATGAATGTGATTTAATAAATGTACTTATTCGGTTATGTGTTATTCTGTGTTTACTGATTCATAAACAGGCAACTTTCTTTTTGTATAAAACTATTTGGGGGGGGGAGTAAGGGGTTATAATATTTGGGCCCAGTGGGAATTCCCAAGCAACTAATAAAGACCTCTGAAAGGCAACAAGAAAGCATCGGGTTAAAGAAGCCAGGATTCCTGGTCAGGGGTAAAGATGCAGGCGGCTTGCTGGGAAAAATCAAAGGTTACAAAAGCAATATCTATCTATCTATCTATCTATCTATCTATCTATCTATCTATTATCTATCTATCTATCTATCTATCTATCATCTATCTATATCTATCTATCTATCTATCTATCATCTATCTATCATCTATCTATCTATCTATCTATCATCCATCTATCTATCATCCATCTATCATCTATCTATTATCTATCATCTATCTATCTATCTATCTATCTATCTATCTATCTATCTATCTATCTATCTATATCCATCCATCCATCCATCCATCTGTCTATCTTGCTTTGGTAACCTTTGATTTTTCCCAGCAAGCAGTCAGCATCTTCACCCCTGAAGATTATATATATGTATAGCCTGTTTCCCCAAAAATAAGACATCCCCTGATAATAAACCCAATCGGGCTTTTGAGCGAATGCGCTAAAATAAGCGTCCCCCTGAAAATAAGCCCTCCCTGAAAATATTTAAACGCAGAACTGGAAATCAGGTAAGATGGCAAGAGGAACCCCATCTTGCTCCACGTGCCCCAAAATAATAAGACCTCCCCGAAAATAAGATCAAACGCTTATTTTGGGTTCAAAAAAATATAAGACAGGGTCTTATTTTTCGGGGAAACACAGTAGATAGATAGATAGATAGATAGATAGATAGATAGATAGATAGATAGATAGATAGATGATTGATTGATAAAATAGATTATTAGATAGATAGATAGATAGATAGATAGATAGATAGATAAGATAGATAGATAGATAGATAAGATAGATAGATAGATAGATTATTAGATAGATAGATAGATAGATTATTAGATAGATAGATAGATAGATAGATAGATAGATAGATAGATAGATAGATAGATAGATAGATAAATAGATAGATAGATAGATAGATAGATAGATAGATAGGGAGATAGATAGATAGATAGATAGATAGATAGATCTTAACATAGAGGAGTCTCTAGTCTTAAGGTGAGCCTTCCAAAATATTTTAATCGGCCATATACATCTACTTTATACCCAACAAGATTTTGAAACCATTGCATTCTAACCAGGGACGGGCACAGCTGCATTGCCAACTATAACTCAACAGCAGTTGGCCTCGGATCAGATTTCTGGCTGCTTCCTGCCCTGTTGAACTGCCCAAGCTGCAGATAGTTTACAGGTACTTAACTTCAGCCTTACTTGCTTGCAAACTAAGCCAGGTGCCTCCTTCTATGGCATGATTTACCGTACCTGCGGGACCGACGCGCTCCTTCGCCTTCTCAGTTTCGCTGCTTTCCTCCAACCACCGTTGGAGAAAACGGTTCTCCCCACTTGGGCCGGGACGCCTTAAACCTAGTTTAATTTTAACCGGGGTCTGCCTGCCAGGTAAGCCCCTGGCCGCGTTCTCCCAGCAAGCCGAGGCCGCGAGCGATCCAGCAAGGCGCCTCCTTTTCCCCCCACGTTGCGCGCTGGACTCCTGCGCGCGATCGGCGGGCGGCGCGGTGCCCGCGGGCGCTGCCATCCGTCCTCCCCACCAGCAGGTGACCCTAAGCGGGCTTCCGTTCTCCGCCTTGCCATCGTCGCTGCCCGGACGAAGCTCGGTGATCTCGGGCACCGGGAGACGCCCTCGCCGCCGGGGGCGACCGGGAGAAGAAAAACCCGGGGCCTGGCTTGGCCAGGTGAGCTCCGACAGGTGTGCCCGCTCGCGCGCTCTCCTCGGCCGGCGGGGCTGAGTGGCTTGGGTTGGGTGGGGTAGCGGGTGGGCGAAGAGTCCGGGCGACCGCATTCGGGAGCGCTCCGGTTCATCGGGGACGCGCATCGGCCGCCGGCCGGAGCGCGATGCTGCGGGGTCTTTCGGAAAAAAAAAAAAGGCTGGAGGCGGGGGCGCGCAAGGAACGCGCCACAGGTTGCGCTTGGCCATAAACGAGGCTGGGGCTCCGCACGGGATTGCAACTCCCATGCACGGGATCGCAACTCCCATGCGCCACGGCCGGGGGCGGAAAGAAGGAGGAGAGGGTCTCCGCAGCGTTAGTTCCCGCGCGGTGGGTTCGCTCTGAGAGATATGCCTGGTAGCTAAAGGTTGGAGATTTATTTGCATGGCTTGGGATGTATGGGGTGAGTTCTGGTTAAGGGAGGGAGGGAGGGAGGGAGGGAGGGCTTGTCCTGTATGGGGGGAACCCAACCATAGATCCCATGTGGCTTGGTCGGGGAGGGACCAGAAGGACCCTCTAGTGTTGTGTTTTCAATCTTGGGCAGCTTTAAGATGGGTGGCCTTCAAATCCAGTTTTGACTGTTGAAGTACCACCATGTGGGAACACCTGAAAGACCAGGATAAGGACAATCTAGGTAGTTGCTAAGATTGGACAATAATGACAACATCCATCCACCCACCCTTAGAATGCTGATAGGCAGCCATATAAATTGCTTAGTTGTTTTTTTTAAAAAAAAAATACTTCTTTTCCTTAGAATGCTGATGCAATTCATGATGGTGCCATTTATCCAGAGATGTCAGGAATGTTGGCCTCCTGAGGTCTTTGTGGCTTGTTAAGGGCTATCTTTGTGTCTGTTTGTTGGTTGTAGATGCTTATATTGGTTGTCAGTTATACAACTATTTGTAACATTTACGATCCATCCATCCATCCATCCATCCATCCATCCATCCATCCATCCATCCATCCATCTATCCATGTATCCATCCATCCACCTATCCATGCATTCATCCATCCATGTATCCATGTATCCATCTATCCATCCATCCATCTATGTATCTATCCATCCATCTATCCATCCATGTATCCATCCATCCATGTATCCATCCAATCATCCATCCATGCATTCATTCATCCATTTATGTATCCATCCATCCATCTACCCATGCATTCATGCATTCATGTTTCCATGTATCCATCTATCCATCTATCCATGCATCCATCCATCCATCAATGTATCCATCCATCCATCCATCCAATCATCCATCCATCTACCCATCCATCCATCCATCCATCCATCCATCCATTCATCAATGTATCCATCCATCCATCCATCCATCCATCCATCCATCCATCCATCCATCAATCTACCCATGCATCCATCCATCCATCCATCCATCCATCCATCCATCCATCCATCTATCCATTCATGCCTTCATCCATCTATCTATATATATATATCCATCCATCCATCCATCCATCCATCCATCCCTTTCCACATTTCCCTTCTATTCCGCTGCAGAAGGATGATGGCCATGATTCTGTGGGTGGCCCTAAGCCTATGTGGCTGGCTCTCCCTCTACGCCTGGTCCTGCCATCACTACCGAGAGCGTGCCTGCGAATGGAGCTGCCGATTGGTCACGTTGACTCATGGCGTCTTCGCCACCTGCCTCTCCGGCTACATTGGATTTATCGACGGTCCCTGGCCAATGACTTACCCAGGTATGTCCAGTCCATTTCCATAGAAGCAAACCTTGGTCCTCCCTTTATTTTCCAAGTTCCCGCAACAAGCCACGATGAAACCACATCATTCAAGACTACAGGTATTCCCTGACTTAACAACCATTCGTTTAGTGACCGTTCAAGCAGCCCTGAAAAGAGTGACTTTAGGACCGGTTTTTCACACCTGTGACCATTGCAGCAGCCCAATGGACACGTGGTTGAAATTCAGGCAATTGGCAACAGGCATGAATTTAGGATGGTTGCAACCAGTGGTTGGTTGCTCCCAGTTCCTCTCCGGTTCTTGCAAACCGGTAGTAAAAGTGGTGGGAGGCTCCGCCCACCTGCCCAGACATCAGAATGGATGATCTGCATATACTGAGAAGCTTCTGCGCACGCGCTTCCATTGTGAACCGGTAGTAAAGGTAAGTAGAACCCACTCCTTGGTTGCAACATACCCAGGTCAATGAAACAAAGAAAATGTTAAAAAGTTATGATATTTATGTAGTGTATTTACCAAGCACATTTAAATTATATTAAAGTAACCAAACTATATTTATAATCTCCAAGGTGTGTCGCAATTTTTGAGCACCCCTAATGTTGAGAAATTGCAGGTCGATCACATGACCTACTGGGTCATGTGATGACCGTAGGTCAGAGGTCTGCAACCTTAAACACTCAAAGAGCCATTTGGACCCGTTTCCCACAGAAAAGAAAACACCGGGAGCCACAAAACCCTTCCCGCGCCTGACTATTTCTTGAGTGGCCACGAAACTAGCATAGGTAATTGAATGAAACGTTCTGAAACTTTTATTGGATTTATCCATGGTTGGCCTACCAGGGGTTGAAAAGCTCAATAAATTGCGTGCCGGTGGGTGTCGCACATTGGCGGTTGTGACGCATATTTTGAGTGACAGGGAGCCGCAGCAGAGGGGTGAAAGAGCCACATGCGGCTCCAGAGCTGCAGGTTGCTGAACCCTGCCAGAGGTCATGTGATCACCATCCCAGCCAGCTTTTGCTAGGACTCCAAGGTCCCTCTCCCAGGGACTGTTTTTGAGCCAAGTTTCGCCTAATCTGTACTTATACCTTTGATTTTTCTCTCTTCCTTTTCTTCTCCTCTAGGGTACCCAAATACGGCGCTTCAGGTCCACGCCTTGTGCATCAGTTTGGGTTACTTCCTCTTTGACCTGGGATGGTGCGTCTACTTTAAGGCTGAAGGACCTTTGATGTTGGTCCACCATTCTGTCAGCATCCTGGGCATCAGCGCCTCCCTGGCCTTGGGCGAGTCTGCCGGCGAGGTCAACGCCGTCATCTTTGGCAGCGAACTCACCAACCCCTTCCTGCAGGCCCGCTGGTTTCTGCGGGAGAAGGGGCTGTACCCCAGCTTGATAGGAGACGTGGTGGACTTCCTCTTCGTGGTGCTTTTCGCAGGCGTGAGGATTGGGGTCGGGGCTTGGCTGATGTACTGCGTGTTGTTGTCACCCAGGCCCAGAGTCTTCATCAAGGTTGGAGGTTTCATCATGTATGCAGTGTCTTGTGTTTTCATGGTCAGCATTTTTAGGTTTGCCCGGCGTAAAACTATGAAGAAATATCAAGCCTGGAGGGCTTGGTGGAACAAAGAGGTGGACTTGAACGCCAATGGATATGTCAAGAGTCACTGACCTGATCGTGGGTTGTTCTCCAAGATTTAGCATCGATAATTAGTTTGGTCTTGTTTGAACCACCAACAGAGGGAAGGGGCCAAGGCAGCGTTGTAGGTAGATCACAGGACTATGTCTGGAGAAATCCAGGGTCCACCTCCCTGCTCAACCGTGAAACTCAGTTGGATGAGGGTGGACTTGCTGCTACCGGTACTCCGAGCCAACCCTACTTCCCAGAACTGTTGGAGGAAGAAATGAGACAATTGCCACCGCCGATGTCCTAAGCAATGGGTGGAAAGGTGGAAGATAACTACGATCTAGAGAGATGCATCGGATGTCGCAAGCCAGAATAGAGTTGATTCCTGTTTCAACCCAGTGCAGATGCTCGTGCTTAGTGGGAAGGTGTTGCACACACTCGTGTTGTGGGGGACCTTTTCTAATAACCTTTCTATTTTTCAAAATTAAGACATAATCCCAGTAACCCAGGAGTATTTCTAAAGAGCCTCCTGGATGGGTTGGTTGCCACTACCAAACTTTTCCTGGTTTGGAATTTGTTTTTCCCTCTTGTTCGCTGTCCCTGAATTAAGGGGACCAGATGAAACATGGGTAAGATATAGAAGAGCACAGTCCATGCTGTTAAATAATTTAGAATGGTTCTTCCTAGATCGTCTTTGAAGGACAGTGAAGTTATAGGCCATCAAGTCTTAGCTTCCCTGGCATTAAATAGATAGAGATCTGTCTGTCTGTCTGTCTTGCTCAATATATCCATCCATCCATCCATCCATCCATCCATCCATCATCTGTCATCTATCTATCTATCTATCTATCTATCTATCTATCTATCTATCTATCTATTTTTCCATCCATCCATTTCCATCCAACTTTTCATCCATCTATGCTTTCTACCTTGTATCCATCCAACTTTCCATCCATCCAATCTTCTATCTATCCATCCTTCCACCCACCCACCCAATCTTCTATCCACCCACCCACATATCCATCCACATATCCTTCCTTCCTTCCATCCATCCACCATCTGTCATCTATCTATCTATCTATCTATCTATCTATCTATCTATCTATCTATTTTTCCATCCATCCATTTTCCATCCAACTTTTCATCCATCTATGCTTTCTACCTTCTATCCATCCAACTTTCCATCCATCCATTCAATCTTCTATCTATCCATCCTTCCACCCACCCACCCAATCTTCTATCCACCCACCCACCCATCCATCCATCCATCCATCCATCCACATATCCTTCCTTCCTTCCATCCATCCATCCATCCATCCATCCATCCATCCATCCATCCATCCATATTCATGTCTCCTTCCAGATATCCTCCAGATCCCTTTCTCCATAGCTGCCCCCTTCCAGAAGACAAACTGGGAGCTCTTCTGCATTATTATCTTTTCCTTGCCAATCCTATTGCTGAATCACCACAAAATGTTTTCCGTTATCATCTGTACTAAGCAAAAGGAGAGTCAACTAAAGACTAACCAAAAAAAAAGCGGGGGGTAAGAAACCAGTTTAGAGACCAGTCTGGATTCCCACGGGGAGATTGCAGAATTTAAGAGTCATCACCTCTTCAGACAACACAGCCTGATTCTCCTTTCCATGCCAGGCTGATTTGTCTATGGGGAAGAAAACGGAGCTAAATGAGTCTCCTTGGTGTGCTAGATTTCCCATGGAATCTGCTTTGGTTTTCAAACAGAGGAACCTGCAAATATTCATCTCAGGTGTACATTCCAGGTATTGAAGTAGGTTTGTTTCCTTGGCTCACCTGGCCTCTCATCCATCTCTTCCAGGGGTGGTATTCACTCACACTTCGCTACCGGTTCGCAAATGTGAGCGCGCACATGTGCAGAGTGTCAAAAACGGGATGTGATGACCAGGGGTGGGTTCTACTTACCTTTACTACCAGTTCGCAACGGGAGCACTTCCGCGCATGCGCAGATCATCCATTATGACGTCAGGGCGGGTGGGCGGGGCTTCCCGCCGCTTTTACTACCGGTTTGCAAGAACCGGACAGAACCAGGAGCAACCCACCACTGGTGATGACGTCCCGGCGGGTGGCCGGAACCTCCCACAGCCGCCGCTACCGATTCGCCCGAACCGGATAAAACCGGCTGAATCTCACCACTGATCTCTTCCCTGCGAAAGGGCCAGGTTTGAGAGACAAGGAAGCAAGAGCGTCCATCTTTAAAGAGATGAGCTATATATTTATTTTATTTATTGACAGACGGATTGACAAATGGTTTCCTTTGCCACAGTTTCGATGCTGCTCTGTTCCCCAAAACTCTTTGCCTTTCCCAGACGGCGAAGGGGGTTTGGTCTTTAAAAAGGCACTAAGAGGTGTCACTAAGCGGTTAACCTGTATACGTCTTTGGCATTACCATGTAACAGTGATTCCAATGTCCCACCAATGATGGGCACAGCAAAACTGTATTATGTTTTATAACAAATAACAATAATAATAAAAAAAGATTTTACGGACATAAAATTGACAGAGTGTGCGTCTGGGGCAGGCATGATAAAACCTTGTTTCCCCCAAAATAAGACCTCCCCGGATAATAAGCCCAAAAGGGCTTTTGAGCGCATGTGGTAAAATAAGCCCCACCCCCCACCCCCAAAAATAAGCCCTCCATGAAAATATTTAAACGCATAGGCAGCCGATCCCTGCCATTTCTTCTGGTTAGAGTTAGGGAGACAGAGCTGGAAATCAGGTAAGATGGCAAGAGGAGTCCCGTCTTGCCCCACGCGCCCCAACTGCTTAGTTCGGGGATCAAAAAAATATAAGACAGGGTCTTATTTTCGGGGAAACACAGTATCACATGTAGAAGAGGCAGCCGGGATGGTCATGATTTTGTGTGTTACATGTCGGCTCCACCACTGTACGCATACACACACACACACACAAAGCTGTTTTCATTTTTAAAAAGCCAACGATATATAGGTTTTCTTTTTATTAACGTGTAAAAAGGATGAAGCAGGGATGTGACATACAATATCGGCAGGATTTCCCTCATCCTTCTCAAATTTGTCCAGTCCCCTTAAAAACACTAAAGCTTCTGGCTATCATGTTTTTTTTGACCGTTTGAAAAAAAAAAAAAACCACAACCATACTAATAACGCTCTAATATTGGAGTTTTTTTAAGAGATTGGTATTTGTCTGAAATGGTATAGGCCCGGGATGGCGAACCTATGGCAGGCGTGCCCAAAGTGGCACATGTAGCCATGTCCACCTGGCACGCGCTGCGTCTCCCGTTACGCTTCCGGGTTTCTGGCGTGCATGCGTGTGCGACAATCAGCTGGACTTTTTGCATTGCGGCAGTGCTGGAAACTGGAAGAGTTAGTCTTCCGTTTTCCTGCGTAAGCATGCGTGCCAGCCAGCTGATTGCCGTGTGCACATGCGTGCCAGAAACCCGGAAGAGTAGCTGGCTGAAACCGGAAGTTCATTTTTGGGCGTGCGCATGCGCCCTGGGCAACTCCTCTTCCAGGTTTTGGCCCAGACACGGATGTGCGCGCTCCCTTTTCAGCACTTGGTGTCAAAAAAGATTCGCCATCACTGGTATAGGCTTTCCTGCCTGAGCAGGGAGTTGGACTAGAAGACCTCGAAAGTCCCTTCCAACCAGGGGTGAAATCCAGCAGGTTCTGACATGTTCTGGAGATTTTGCAATATCCTTCCCCCAGGAGTGGAGAGGGAATGGAGATTTTGCAGTATCCTTCCCCCAGGAGTGGAGAGGGAATGGGGATTTTGCAGTATCCTTCCCCCAGGAGTGGAGAGGGAATGGGGATTTTGCAGTATCCTTCCCCCAGGAGTGGAGAGGGAATGGAGATTTTGCAGTATCCTTCCCCCAGGAGTGGAGAGGGAATGGGGATTTTGCAGTATCCTTCCCAGTGGTTCAAAAAATTCAAATATTTTTACTACTGGTTCTGTGGGTGTGGCTTGATGGGCATGGCTTGGTGGGCGTGGCAGGGGAAGGATACTGCAAAATCCCCATTTCCTCCCGATCAGCTGGGACTCAGGAGGCAGAGAAGAGATGGGGGCGGGGCCAGCCAGAGGTGGTATTTACCGGTTCTCTGAACTCAAAATTTCCGCTACCGGTTCTCTAGAACCTGTCAGAACCTGCTGAAACCCACCTCTGATCTTTCCCCTGCCATGCCCACCAAGCCACACCCACCAAGCCACACCACGCCCATCAAGCCACACCCACAGAACCGGTAGTAAAAAAAAATTGGATTTCACCACTGCTTCCAACACCGTTATTCTGTTATCCAAACAAATGAAAACACGACTCACCGTGTGGCTTTTTCCAAGCCTTCATAGGCAAACCAGCATTCCCCATCTTCACTCAAATGTTGCAAGTCTTCAGGGGATGATCTGTTTATAAGGCAGAAAGGGAAGGGGAGTTTGGAAGAAACATCCGTCAAGAAAAATTGGAAAGCTGCTGCATTCTGGAAAGCCAACAAAGACACATCAGTACCTCACATCTGTAAAGTCAAGTTTTGTATCAAGACATATTTCACTTAACTATGTACTGCCGGATTTAGTTTGCTAAATCTGCACATCCCTCTAAGCCAAAATTGAACAAGCCACGCGGGTGAAGGGGGAATCAAGCATCATGGTTTACGGTTTGTGTGGTGCGTGAAGAAGGTCGCTATTTCTGAAGCAAATTCATTTTCCACAAACCCAGACGCTGTACATAATAATAATAATAATCCTAATTGTTTCTTGAAACGCTGCTATCGAAATACTCCATTTTCACAGCCTTTGTGTTTTCATAACCTGCCACAGTTATACTATTTTTCTCTCGCCAGTTCTCTGTACAAGAGACACAATCGTTTAAAAAGGAGGTTTTTGCAAGCTTTTTTTTTTTTATTAAAAGCAACAACAACTGTCTAATGGCTTGCAAAAATCCAATTTTTCTTCCTATATGTCTGTGGCATGAATGTTGATTAGCAAACTAAATCTTTTTACTCTGGGGTCTCTGTAAAAATTATAGCAGGTTCTAATAAACTTCCTTCTTTGACACAAAAAATGAGAGAATATTTAAAATCCCCCCCCAAAAAAACCAATCTATTTTGAATAGCTCATTATACTGTACACTAGAATAGTGTATTTTTTCAATCTTGGCAGTGGACTTCAACTCCCAGAATTCCCAGCCTTCCTCCCAGGGAATTCTGGGAGTTGAAGTCCACCCATCTTCAAGCGTTCAGGGTTGAGAAACACTGCACTAGAGGAGCTTGCTTGTTTTGTAGGAGTGTGTAAATCGTACTTATTACAAAATAAGTGTTTTGTGTTGCTTCAATCATGCAACGCAGCCGTCTTTAATTTTAACTGCTATTTTTTTATCTTTCTGCTCTCCTTCTGAGAACGTTTCTTGGAAATTTAGAGCCGCTTCGAAATGTTCCTGACATCCCAATGGATGCTGTGCGGGCTGTGCATTTTGGACCCGATTGCTGTGAATTAAAAGAAACTCGTGGGGCAACGAAGCTTTAATGGTGACAGATTGCAGCGTTAGAGAATGAACCGAGCTCAGGTTGCCCATGGATTTCCTGGCAAGGGGAAATAAATGAGACAGGAGTCCTGCCATAGAAACCTTGCTGAGCCTAGCCAAAGTGTTTTCCCCCTGATGGCCATGGATCTAAAAGAGAGCTGCAAAAGTCAATAAGCGTTTGCAGTCCTTTTATTCCGAGTAGACAGTTTCTCAGAAACCGTTCGGATCCTGGACTTTCAGCTCAGCTAGTCTTTTTTCCCTGAGTCAATACATTCGAGCGGTGTCCCCGTCGGTGAAGTATATATATGGGAGTCGTTGCCATGCAAATGTAAGAAAATACCAAAAAAAAAAAAAAAATCCACTCTCTTTTTTGGACTCTTTCTTAAAGTCTAAACCAGTGTTTTTCAGCCTTGGCAACTTTTAAGATGTGTGGACTTCAACTCCCAGAAATCTGGAATTCTGGGAGTTAAAGTCCACAAATCTTAAAGTAGAGAAAAGGTAAAGGTAAAGATTCCCCTCGCACATATGTGCTAGTCGTTCCCGACTCTAGGGGGCGGTGCTCATCTCCGTTTCAAAGCCGAAGAGCCAGCGCTGTCCGAAGACGTCTCCGTGGTCATGTGGCCGGCATGACTCAACGCCAAAGGCGCACGGAACGCTGTTCCCTTCCTACCAAAGGTGGTCCCTATTTTCTACTTGCATTTTTTTACCTGCTTTCGAACTGCTAGATTGGCAGAAGCTGGGACAAGTAACGGGAACTCACCCCATTACACAGCACTCAGGACTCGAACTGCTGAACTGCCGACCTTTCGATCAACAAGCTCAGCGTCTTAGTCACTGAGCCACTGCGTCCCTAAACATTGTATAGATTTATCCAAAATTAACAGCCTGTGATTAGTAGGGTAGGTACCCAGTCTCTAGTTTACCCAGGTAAGATAACAGTGCCAGAAATGTGTCTATGGACATTCTCACAGGCTTAGCCACGGAGCCACCGCGTCCCTAACAAAGTTGAGAAACAGTGGTCTAAACTACCATGTGAGTAGTTTTGGTACACAGTTTTTATTTTTGAAAACCTTCATACAGTAGAACCTCTGGTCACGAACGCTTCTGACCATGACCAAATCATGTTCTGACCTAAAAAATTCACAATTATTTTTTTTTCGCAGCCGATTTTCCCTTCCGCACAATTTTTTTTTATATATAAGCGCCAAATTTCCAAAATTAGGTTCTGGTCACAACCAAATCGGGTTGCGACCAAAGTTATGGAACGAATTATGGTCGTGATTAGAGGTTCTACTGTATTTTAATGTCACAAGGGGAAAAGAAGATAACTTGTGTTTCAGTACTTAACTTTCCTTTTCATTCGTGAAAGACACAGGCCACAGCTACAGCTTGAAGAAATGTCGCACTTCTGATATATATAACTTTGGATTTTTCCTACCATTTACATTACCGAGCCGTGAGGCAAATGGCTGAATATGGACGTAGAGTCTTTATTTATTGATTTGATTTATTGCACATTTTGCTTCAAAGAGACTCCTTGCATAATTCCAGCTCTTAAATTCTGATTTGTCGCTTAGCATTTTATGCAAACGTAGCAAACTTGAAGTAAGGCTGTCGGTTTGAGCTCCAAGCTTGGCAATTTGATTGCAAATGTTTCATCGCCATTCGAGGAGACATCGTCTGTGCATTTTGAGTTGGGCTTGTCTGTCAGAGCACTGGTCTTTCAATACCTTTTTATCAGATGCAAATTAATCGGGCTCAAACCAACAGCCTAACTACCACCCCAAGTTACTAATATTCAAACGTATTTCAGCCACTACAGTAAAGCTTAAACAAATCGTGGATAAATGCAAATACGAGAACCAATCCAACAGCGAGGGGCTGCCTCAGAATCAACTTCGTGCCTTAAAACTGTAAGCCTCTAGTCCTCATGGTTGCAAAGGAAAGGACTTTTTTTAAAAAAAAAAAGTCATGGGATAAACAACTTTAACAATCAAGAACCGAAAAGCAAGGCTTCTTTTGTCATCCATCTTTCCCTTTCTCTCTATCCCACCACAAGCCAAATACCAGTCTGAAACCCACACAGATGCCACAGCTTCTTCGGCTTGCCTTCTGCAGCAGCTGGCTTTCATTCTGGGAGCAAGGGCAGTAACAGAAAACCCAATCCATTGTTTCCATGCCATGAATAAATCTAAACATATCCTTATTATGCCTCTCACAATCACGCATGCACGCACACAAAATGATACTTGCACAGAGTATTGTATGTTCAACGCTGCAAAGTGTACAATAGCAATAGCGCTTAGACTTATATACCGCTTCATAGTGCTTTTACAGCCCTCTCTAAGCAGTTTACAGAGCATATTGCCCCCAATAATCTGGGTCCTCATTTTACCCACCTCGGAAGGATGGAAGGCTGAGTCAACCTTGAGCTGGTCAAAATCGAACTGCTGGCAGTGGGCAGAGTTAGCCTGCAATACTGCATTCTAAGAAGGAAAGAAGGAAGGAAGGAAGGAAGGAAGGAAGGAAGGAAGGAAGGAAGGAAGGAAGGAAGGAAGGACAATAGCAATAGCACTTAGATTTATATACCACTTCACAGTGTTTTCCAGCTCTCTCTAAGCAGTTTACAGAGTCACCTTATTGCTCCCAATAATCTGGGTCCTCATTTTACCCACCTCGGAAGGGTAGAAGGCTGAGTCAACCTCAGCTTTGCTGGTTGGGGAATTCTGGGAGTTGAAGTCCGCCAGGCTTAAAGTTGCCAAGGTTGGAGATCCCTGATCTGGATGACGGAGAACTTCCATAGACAGGTCTTCTCTAATGCAAGTCATTCTCCTTGTGTCCACTTAGTGCAATGATCACTGGACTTGGACACCGACAGGATGAAACCAACCTTAGAAGACAGCAACATACTGTATGTAGAATGACCTCACTTGCTCAGAGGAGGCAAAATTTTTGATTCACATCAAATATCTTATCGTTGGGTTGCATAGCCAAACGATGGAATCCGTGCTGGAAAAATCCTTCAAGAGCTTCAGGGCTTTCCAACCACCGTTTGCTTTTATTTCTCCTGGCTTTTGAAGTTTTAATTATCTTAAAAAGACTGCAAATGTTTTTAACTGATCTTGTTCTGCTCCAGCTACGGACCCCAAAGAACGCAGCACACACAAAGTCCGTTCAAATCTTGGTTTACTAAATAAATCAGTCTTTTACAACAATGGCTGTTAATTAACTGTATTACCAGCCGCCAAGAATTCAAAGAATAATAACTGAAAGCGTACTGCGGTTGGCAGAATGCCCAGAAGCAATTTGCAGGAAGCTGATAAGATAAGCAAGACAAGACACGAAGGTATGTGAACGAAGTTGTTCCCTGCGAATTGCTTCAGTCGGCGTTCCTCCTTAAATAGGCTAAGGGAGTGGGCAATTAGCCCCAAGCCTTACTCTCAAGGAGACCTCCTCCTGAGGAGCCACTCCTGCCTTTTGGCAGCTCTGCGCACCCATGCATCAAGAAGAGGCTCCTCCTCTTCATCCTCTTCACTTAAGGGAGCTTCTGGAGCTTCTGAAGGCCCTGGCTGAATCCCCGTCTCTGGCTCCACATCTTCTCCAGCCTCCTCATTGTCTGACTCGAGTGCTAGCTGCACAGGCTGCTGGCGCAGCACCACACCAGCCTCCTCGCTGTCGGAATCAGCTACTAGCTGCACAGGCCACGTACGGGCCACAACAGATCTTATTCAAACATGGCCAAGCAAAAACACCAAGAAGGGGGGGAGGGGAAGCCCCAGACATTTTAAAAATTCTGTATTTGTGAGCAAGATGGTTCTCCAGATGCATCATTTGTTTTGCCAGCCCTGCTTTCCATCGCTCGATGTTTTTACATATCGTGTATGTACACGATGTATATTTGTATTTAAAGAACCGGTTTTGTGACATTAAGTACACTTAATGCTTAAACGCATTAAAAGGCTGGGCCATATTTGGTCTCTCTCTCCCCTTCGGTCTTTTTTTTCCCCCCTCTCTGGAAGGAAGTCCATAGGAAGGGAAAATAATACATAGCATCACCTCGGCTCTTCGCAGACCTCCCCAAAAGCAGTTAGCAAGCAAAAAGACATTTCAAACAGTTGGAAGTGTGTGTTAAGGCCAAAACTTTTCCGGGGGGGGTGTCTTAGCTGCAGAAGACCCTGAGCAGTTATTGTCCTTGTCTGCTTCCTAACTCTGAAATCTTGTCTTGCTACCAACCCGCCTTCCATTGAGGACCTGTATACTGCACGAGCCAAAAAGAGGGCTGTGAAAATATTTACAGACCCCTCACATCCTGGACATAAACTGTTTCAACTCCTTCCCTCAAAACGACGCTATAGAGCACTGCACACCAGAACAACTAGACACAAGGACAGTTTTTTTCCCGAACGCCATCACTCTGCTAAACAAGTAATTCCCTCAACACTGTCAAACTATTCACATTAGGCTGCATTACTATTAATCTTCTCATTGTTCCCATCAGCCATCTCCTTCCACTTAGGACTGTATGACTGTAACTTTATTGCTTGTATCCTTACGATTTATATTGATATTGTTTCTGGATTGCTTATTTGTACCCTATGACTATCATTAAGTGTTGTACCTTATGATTCTTGATGAACCTATCTTTTCTTTTATGTACCCTGAGAGCGTATGAACCAAAGACAAATTCCTTGTGTGTCCAATCACACTTGGCCAATAAAGAATTCTATTCTATTCTATTCTATTCTATTCTATTCTATTCTATTCTATTCTATTCTATTCTATTCTATTCTATTCTATTCTTCTATTCTATTTTTCATTCCAATATCTATTCTATTCTATTTATTCTATTCTATTCTATTCTATTCTATTCTATTCTATTCTATTCTTCTATTCTATTCCTATTCTATTTTTCATTCCAATATCTATTCTATTCTATTCTTCTATTCTATTCTATTCCTATTCTATTTTTCATTCCAATATCTATTCTATTCTATTTATTCTATTCTATTCTATTCTTCTATTCTATTCTATTTTATTTCTATTCTATTTTTCATTCCAATATCTATTCTATTCTATTCTATTCTATTCTATTCTATTCTATTCTATTCTATTCTATTCTATTCTATTCTATTCTTCATTCCAATATCTATTCTATTCTATTCTTAAAAAGGAAGGAGAGGATCTCCCAGTTGGTTCATTCACCAAAGTGGAAGCGACTTCGCAACTTGGTCCCAACTTCACTTTTGTGTTTTGTTTGTTTTTTTTCTCTTTGCACGCCACGCTGCACTTATATAAATCTCTCCTCTTTGGAAACCTGGATCTCCCTCTTCCCACAACCCCCCCCCTTTCCCACAACCCCCTTTATTCTCAAACAACTCCTGCCTTCCAAGCCTCCCCCATCCTTCAAAGGGACTCCTTTTCCTCGCGTCCCTTTTATTTTTTTTCCCACCACCACGGCGGAGGCGACAAGGCTACGGGAGGAGGAGGAGGAGGAGAAGCAGAGATGGAAAAAAAAAAGCCACACAACCACGTCAGGCGGAGTCCCGGCGGAGGGATCTCGCGAGGTCGGGTGGAGGGAAGAGAAGGGAGAAAAAAAAAAAAAGCTGGAGCGCGAAGGGAGGGGGGAAGAGCGGAGGCGGCCAACGTCGCAAAGGGAAGCGAGAGCCGAAAGGGGGGGGGGAATAAAACGAGTCCCGGGAGTGCCGGAAAAAGCCGAAGGTTGCCGAGGGGGAGCCGAGGCCTGGCTGAGGGAAGCCGGCGGGGACCGTTGGCCTGAGGTAAAAAAAAAAAAAAAAAATTCTCCTCAGGATCGGCGGCGGAGGAAGCAAAACAGCGGAGAGAGAGAGAGCCGCTTCTCCTCCCTTTCACCGGCCGCGGCTGGGCTGCTTCGTCGTCGCTGCTGCTGCTTCCAAATCTCCTCAGGCGGGACGGGCCGAGTGGGCCGGAAAGAGCCGCCGGTGGTGGTAGTGGTGGTGGTGGAGGAGGAGGAGGAGGGGGCGCCTCTCCCGCCTCAAAGCCGCCCTGTCAGCAGCCCCGAGGGCGGCATGAAGCCCGCCGAGGCCTAAGAAGCGAGCCGGGGGGCCAAAAGTGGGCTCCTCTCCCTCAGACCCGGCCTGTCCTGAGGGGGGGAGGGGCGCGCCTGGCTTCGTGGAGGGGGGGGGAGGCCTCTGCAAGCCCCCCTTTCGCCCCCCCCGCCGCCTATATATAGGAATTTCTATTTTATTTATTTATTTTAATCTCTCTCTCTCTCTCTCTTCAAGGTATGGTGTGAGCTTTCCTCCCCCTCCCCCTCCTTGGAAGGGGACCCCGCTGTGCCCCCCCTCTTTTTTTTTTGACACCCCCCCCAATCCCCTTTTTAAGGAAAAGGCCTCACTTGCCGTGTTTTTTGGGTGTTTTTGCTGCTTTCCATGGAGGTTGGAAAGGCCGCCCCATAAAGGCTTTTTTTTTGTTTGTTTTTTTTGGGGGTGGGGGGGGGAGGAGGTCGAGGGTCAGGTGGGCTTCTCAACCTTGCAAGAGACCCCTGGAGGAAATCTTTAAAAAGTTGGAGGGAAGAAGATAGAAAGCCCCCCCCCTCTCTTTCCCCCCCCCCAATCCTCACTTTTTTTCCCCTCCTGGTTCTCCTGCCCTGCTGAATATATACATTAAAACCCCCTCCCCCACCTCCTGCAACCCCCCCCCCAAGTTCCTTTTGTGTTGTTGTTTTTCCCCTTTGGGTCTTTTCTGGAAGGGGAACAGCCCCCCCCACTCCCCCACCCCCCAGCCTATGGAGGACTCCTGGCTTTGACCTACACCTGGCTGCCTTGGATGCCGTAAAAGACTTGGAGAAGATCCTGGGATTGTAATGAGGGAACTAAGGGCTGGGAAGGAGGAATTGAACCAGAGGCACCGTCGTCTTCTTCTTCATCGTCCTCGTTGTTGTCGTCTTCTTCTTCTTTGGCTGATTTAACTCCTTCGACCGAGATGGGTCTTCCTTTCGAACTGAGGCGACGGCTGGGTTTCCAGAGGAGCTCATCATGGCTGTGACGGCCTTCCTTGCTTCCTGGCAGAAGATCCTGGTGGCTTTTCCCCGAGTGTCGCGGGAGGTGGATCTTTTGGAAGATTGAAAACAAACAAAAACAAACCAAACAAACAAACAAACCAACCCCGTGTGGCTTTTGATTCTGCTCTCCTTTGGAATACGGCTGGATTCTGAACTCGGGTGTGGAGTGTGGGAAAGTGACAGTCGCCTAAAGAATCGCCCGTAAGATGCAGATTGGCTAAAAAATCGTCCTGTTGCCGGGGGCTCCAATGAGTGGCACACAGTCCGCAATCACGGACAGGTCAGTGGGACCTGCTGCTGCTGTTGTTTGCTTGGGATTTGGGTAAAATTATATATATATATATATCAGTGGGACCTGGTGCTGCTGTTGTTTGCTTGGGATTTGGGTAAAATTATATATATATATATAACCTGGCTAGAAGAAAAACACACACACACACACACACACACACACACACACACACATATATTCAACCTGGTGGCTTAAACGCGGAAAGCACATAGGTGGTCATGAGTGAGGCTGGGCTGCACTTCTGGAATTGGCTTTGGATTTGCTGATCAAACAATCTGGATTTTCCTTTCCCAAATGTGTTAGCCTGGTAGTTTTTTAGGCCACCAGATAGGCATGATAGGAATTCCAATTGGAAACTTGATATAAATGCAATGAAGATTTGGGCTGCGCAAAGGTCCTTGCGTTCTTAGGTAATATTGTACCACTGTAGCAGCAAAGGTCATTCAGGGTGACGTTAAGTTGCCTACCTATGTCCCAAATGGTTTTGTGGCACTTCGAATAGAATAGAGCTGGAAGGGACCTTGGAGGTCTTCTAGTCCAGCCCCCTGCTCAAGCAGGAGAACCTATACAATCTCAGGAAAGTGACTGTCCAGTTTCTTCTTAAAAATCTCCAGTGATGGAGCACTTTTTAGTGGTTTGTTTATGTCTACCTTTGGAGTCATTTTAGTAGCTGGTCTTATTTGGCTCTCCAGGACTAAATACTAAAACGTTTGTTCGTATAATAGAAGAGAGATGTTATGGTTGGCCTATGGCCATGTTGTTTCCCCTCCCTTACCAATTTATATTTCTACCCACCCCATTTCCTCTCGGCAGTTGGAGACTTGGGAATGGTGTAGTCTTGGAATCTATAAGATATTCTTCCCCTGTAGAAAAAGGAACCTGTTAACAACTTTGATCTGGACTGCATTTCTCATTCTACACTATTGATTAAGTTTACTGGAACTGATGGGAATTGAACTACAATCAACTTCCATTCTGTGGTAGTTGGGGATGGGCCCAGTTAGCTGGGTCTCCTAGTGTATAGGATGTTGATCAGGGTCATGTGATCATTTTAAAGCATGAACTTTTCATCTAATATAAGTGCAAAATCTAGGGCTACCACAAGCCTGTATGATGATGATGAGATGCAATATCATAAATAGAAAAAAGTGCACTAGTCATTTTTTTCCCCCTAGCAGGTAACCAATAACATTTTAGTTTGCCATCCAGGTACTTAGATGTTACAAGAAATAAATGTTTGGTTTGGGGATCACTGCAACAGTCTGAAGAATATATATTGTAAAAGAGTCATGGAGTCAGTAGGAACATAGATTATTTATGATCCATGGAATCATTTTCTGGATTCTCAAGCTGACTACAAAATAAGGTGAATGTGGTACATTCTTACATTTCTAAAATGCTGAATCTGTTTGGGGGATGGGAAATGTTAGTTGAAATGAGGATAGATATCTGGTTCCTTTTAATATAATTTCATTGTGAATATTAGGAATTCTGGATGTTTTTCCTAATTAGATTCATCTTCTAAAATATAGTATAGAATAATACAGATGTTTTTATTCTGTAGAGAACATGTGCTGAAGCATTGATTATTATTCTTCATATAAGACTTTTTGAAGGTTGTAATATAAAAATGTGTATTTCTGTGGCTCAGCAGAAGATCTGCAGGACTATTTGTTATACTTTAATGCAACCAATAGTTAACATCAAAATAGGTGGGAAGTATGTTGTAATAGTGGAATACATTTTTTTCCTGATTCCTTTTATAGTCTTTTTACTCTGTAAGTCAGATCTAAAATATTGCTAGTAACAACTCAGATGCTATATAGCAACAGTGAATGTATAGGAAGCTGATAACTTTCCTTGCTATTGTCCTTGACTATCCTAGTGGAGCTTCCTTTTCTAAGGTAAATATTTTGCTACTCTCTCCTTTGTAAGCCTTAATTAGAATATCAAGCTGTATATAATGGTCTCTGTAATGCAATGACAAGATTACCTGATTGCTACTTTTGGCAATTTGATATTTCTTCAGTTGTGGATTGAGTCAGTGTGCAATAGATAAAATTGTATCTGCCTAAACTACTTGCATCTGTTCCAGATAACTTTGTAGTAGTGGCTTTGTGTTAAAATCACTAATTTCTCTGTGCCTTGAAGTCTTCCAGAAACTTAGTTTAGAAGTCAGATTGGTGGGATTGCATGAGAGTGCTTTTGCAGTTGCAGTACTTCTAGCGAACTTTCTCTATCCCTTGACATTGTGTTCTGGGAAATAGGTCCAGTTTGTTTCAGTAAAAGAGTATATTCACTAAAGCAAATGTTGTTTAACCAAACTGTGGTTCAAAAGTGCATATTTTTATTCTATAAATTTAATGAGGCTGATTGATTAATGAAGTTATATTTTGAGAATCTGCTTATAACGTTTCTCATTTTATAGATTGCTGAAATTCTGTTTTAAGCAGTGTGTCTTGAGAGGAGTAAAAAAGGAAGTGCAAATGGAAATTTTATTTTGCTGTAGTATAGGAAATTAACCAAGGAAATTGGTTAATTTTATATTTTATGTATGGTTTAGGCATATGTAGGTGAGGCTTGAACTGCTCAGAAATGGGTTGTGGCACATTTTTGCTGATAACTGGAATAGCCTCACAAATTATTTTCATCCAGTTCCATCCATCCATTTCATCCAGTTCATTGGGATTTTTCAGTATGCCTGTAATTTTTATGTAGTTGAAATCATATCATCCCTCTAATTTTATTGATCTTTTAGCAATAGGAAGGACGACTATTTTGGACATTACTGCTGTCATTAATATGAAATGAGTTTAATAGTCTTTATATGTTAAGGCAGGGTATTTGCTATTTCAGTGACATTAAAATATATAATCTTATTGCCTCTTGAGCTACACTTAATAAAATTCCTGCTTAATATTTCTCAAGAGTATGAAATTTGTCTCCCTCTATTAGGTTCATTCAATATCTGTATGATCCCATACAATTCATTTAGAACACTTGAATGACTTGCTTCTTTTAAAATATTTTATTCTCAGATTAAACAATAATGTGATAATACAAAACAGTTCTTTAAACATTTATCTGGTAATAAGGCCTACTGAAGTCAGTGTGGCTTATGCTTGAGTAGATGTGTTGAATTGAATTGGAATATAACAATAAAATATTTCTTCAGCACCAAGTAATCGGATAAAAAGAGTGTTTCTGTTCCAGCCTGATTGCAGACAAGCTTTGGACATTTTCTGTCTTGTGTCATTTGTGATAGGGAATACATAGCTGAGCTGAGTTAGATACAAGTTTTTATTCTTCATTGCTGGGCAAGCTGGGGCTCGGATGGAATTTAGAAAAGTCTTAAGATGTGAACTCTGGCATATTATGTTGCTGCAGCCTAGAAACATTGAATGTGCCTGCCTTCTTAAAATTTGCAACCTAGACATTCTTTTCATGCATTTTCCAAGCTATGCTCTTTTAAAACATTTTATAGACATGGCATGTTTTATGTTTTTTATTTTATAGAAAATAAAGACTAATCCTGGAATGAATTTATGGGTACTTTTTTAAAAAAAATGATATCCATTCTCTTGGGTATTTTCTGTGAAATCTACTTGAATGGGAAAGGATTTATATAATGACTTCCAGTGGATTTTTTAATTGTTGCTTTCTGCCCCCTGCCTAGATGCTGAAATTGATTGAGGTTGCAGCCATCCTCATATTCTGAATGAGCTCCGCTGAGTTCTAGGGACTTCTTTCATAACAGACATGTATAGAATTATAGTGCAATTGTTATTAATTTACTTGATTAACTTCTATTGTCTTCTGAGTGTATGTTCATACACCATATATCATTTCTGATACTCAGCTGCACAATCAGGAATCACTCAATTCAAGAAATTAAGTTTGTTGTTTTTCTACTTCCACAAAGCTGGACCAGCATACTTTTTTCATCTTGATCATCTGTAGTGTTCAAGCAAGTAAGTTATTGTTAACTGCTCTTTATTTGAACAGCGGGATAAAAGTGTTTTTAACCCAGATTGTTAATCACAGTCTCCTTGACTCATCAGAAAAACCCATTGAAGACTATAAATTAGATCATAAGGCAATTGATGCATTTTAGTTACTTAAATTCAATTTATCAGGTAAATACCACAAAGTACACATTAAAATGTTACTACCATGTTGTGAAACAATTAGTATAATCCATTTTTTGGTCAGATAGTTCACAGTGTATATGTAGCTTCCTACCACAACAATCTTGAGAGGAAGATGAAGCTATAAATGAGTGACCTGAAAAAGGACACATCTCTCAGACAAGGTAATTAAACAGCCCTGCATTGGCTTCCATGGGAAAGGGACCCTTGAAGTGTATAATAAGTTATGTTGCCTTAGAGCCACTTTTTAAAATTTAGGAAAGCATCAAGCTGGCTTGGAAACCAATTGGCAAGAAGAAATCTAAAGACTTCAATATAGCTTTTTCCGTACAAAACTTTGGGTGAATATCTAGATAATTTGTTTTAGTGGGGCATCAGATATTACAGTAAAGTTTGTTCTTATCTAATGAACAGTTCACTTTTCTTTAGCAAAGTTTCAAGAACGCCATATGTGATGTGGAACAAACACCAGTAATATGAGTATAACCTTGATTTTTGCTTAGTTCTTCCTTTCCTTCCCCTTCCCCTTCCCCTTCCCTTCTTAGTAAATGTTTAAGGTTTTCTGTTGGTTACAACTAGATGGTTATATTATGTCTAGGCTTCTGTCAGTAGCTGATGCTAGATCTTGCTTTTCTGGTTTTGAAGAAAGCTGAGATAATTGCTTGGGTGGAGACACGATACTTGCTGACCCAATATATGTAATTGTTTGGTTGCATTGAACTTATGACAAATTATTAATATCTACAGAGAACTAAAAGATTCAGAGAAATGATATACTCAGTTATTTTCATTGCATTCAGAACATCCTTTTTGGATATACCACCATACGAAGGAAACTTATTTAATTTTCATATTTCAGATTGGCTGCCAAATACCAGAGGGACAGATTTTTGTACCAAAACCTGCATGTGAGAGCTGCTTTATGATTTTTTTTTCAGAATTGTATTAAAATCTGTAGTTATTCAGATACACCTATTATCCTGAATCCCTCTGTAGTTTATAACTAACAGCTTCGTAGATATAGGGAAATTGGAGGTGATTAAGTTTGTGTTGATGTTAGCAACTTGCTGTGGATTTAATGTTTGATTAAAAAAAAAAAATAGCCATAGACATTTCTTTATTTAAGAGTTAGGGTTATAGGGTTGGAAGGTATCTTGGAGGTCATATAGTTCAATGCGCTGCCCAGGAAAAGAATGCTGATCCCATCCCAGACAAATGCTGTCCAGTTGAAAAGCACCTTTGGGTGTCCAGTCTTAAATAACTTAATGGTAAATATGCGAGCAAGGGAGTTATATCTATAAAGTATAAGTAGTGATGTAGGAGTGATTCTTGTTAAAGGATTGCATAATGAAATTAAGGGCATTTCCCCTCCACCCCCGGTGGCACATTTTGTCCTTGTGTGATGCTCTGTTCCTGCAACTCAGAATTGCAAGATCATACTGCACATTTTAGCAAAAAATCATTGAATTTCATTGTGGATGAAAAAATGGCTTTTGGTGAAGATTAAACTGGGTTAATTTCCTATTAATGTTAAAAATAATCCCAAGGACATACACTCTTCTCAAGTAAATGTGAACCAAACCTTCTGAACTTGTCCTTTCCAATGATGGCCTCCTTATATTAACGTATTTGAATACAATCTTAGATTTGTACTATTGCTCAAGCGGAAACTTCCCTGATACGTTTTCCCCAACTCAGTTGGCTGAGGATTCCAGGACTTGCAATCACAACATATTTCAAGATACCAGATTAAGTAAAACTCTTCAGAGATAGTGATATTAAGGCTATTCTATAACATGTTTTTGAATGCTGGGACTGTCACTGTTCATAACCTCAGGGTGTTAGTTTTAAATTTTTGCAAAACTTTACTACACTTTTATGAACTATAATTCTCCTGATGCCTTGGCTGTTTGCTTAATAAGTTTTGTTAACAATACTATAAAACAACTTTATATGCTGTGAAGCAATCTACAATTGCTTTATACTGCTCTTTCCTGATTGATGTTGGTTTTAATTTTGAAGTTAGCATTTGTTGAACGTATCTTGTAATACGTGATGAATAATCTATGTTTTTTTTAAAAAAAAATATGAAAATCAGTGTTAATAAAATACACAGCACACCCAGCCTACTTATTAACAGCCTCAGTATTGTTCAGATGAATTTAAAGGGGGGATTATGTTAATTTTTTTCTCCCTCTAACCCAGCACTTTTCCCCATGAAATCGTTTGTAGAGGATGTTGCATAAATAAACAATACATGTTTGTTTATGAGAAGCAGCCAGAGATTAAATAAAAAGATAGGAAGTTGTATATTCACTGTTTAAAGAATAAAATGCAATGTATGAAAATGTGTATGCATCTGATGGAGGATGGTTTTCAAGATTAGAAAAGGGTATGGAAAGGTTATAATTTAACCTCAGATTTAACAAGTCTTTTTTTAAAAAACCCCATGCCTTTAATTTCTTTGGCTTGTTATTTGTATTTACTTACCCTAAGGGAGTAGCCTAATTAGTATGTATATATGTACATTCATTACTTTTGTTTTGAAAGCACAATCTTTAATTAAAGTGGCAGAAGGAGGAGCAAATCCAGAGCAAATCAAGGAAAATACAAGCTTTATATGGGACAAATTTCAGCAAAAATAAAAATAGATACTGTTTAAAATTACTAAGGGAAAACAAGCTGGATTTTCATAATGTGTATTGTGAACACAGTTACAAAAAAAAAAAAAAACAGGAAAAGGAAGTGGACTGTCTGATCTTAGGGTTGCTTTTTTGTTTGGAGTTTTTTTTTTATCCTTTGGAAATATCTTACAAGAACTTGGCATCCTGTAAAGAAAAGAGCTTATAGGAGTATGTTCTTGCAGACTTTTTAAGGTCTTGGCCAAACTATTGATCTTTATATGGCATTAGTAGCCTATAATGCTCCTGTGGATTTGTAATAAAAATAAAATAGTCTTGGTATCCTAATTTCTGACAACAAAAGTTTCATGTACTCATTTCCACTACAAGAATAAATATCCTCCATTTATAGGCAGGTAATTTTATTTCCCATTGGGTTGTTTGAATTTGACCCCCTCGCATGCGCTTCCCTTTCACATGTAAGTTTCTATCCAGTAGGTCAGAGGGACAGAAAATGAGTTGAGGACCATATATATAGTCTGTATCTTTTTTGTGCCTCACAGGGCCCCTTAGGATATGCAGGGTTTTTTTCTTCTTTTGGGAGTTTGGAAAGCAAAATAGATAGATTATGTTTTGCATATGCATGTGGTGTCCAGTTTATCTCTTAAAACCTATGACTCCCACTCCCTTGCAAAATGGCTGTGGTCCTACTGATATTTGAAGTATAGGGAGTCCTTGACTTACGACCACAATTGAGCCCAAAATTTCGGCTGGTAAGTGAAACAGTTATTAAGTGAATTTTGCTCCATTTTACGAGCTTTCTTGTCATAGTTGTTAAGTGAATCACTGCAGCTGTTACATTAGTAACACGATTGTTAAGTGAATCTGGCTTCCCCATTGACTTTGCTTGTCAGAACATTGCAAAAGAGGATCACATGTCCCCGGGACACTGCAACTGTCATAAATATGAACTAGTTGCCAAGCATCCGAATGTAGATCACGTGACCATGGGAATGCTGCAGTGGTCCTAAGTGTGAATAAAGGTCATAAGTCACTCTCTCCAGTGGCGTTATAACTTTGAACAGTCACTAAATGGACTGTTGTAAGTCAAGGATTACCTGTATAAGGTTTTTATTTTTATCTTTAGTCTTGCAACAGGATGTGCTGATTTTGGGATATGCACTTTAAACCTCTTCTTGTTTAAACAACCCAGCAAAATTACTCTTGTCTTTTTTATGATCTCATTGGGCGATGTGGCATGAAGCACAAGGTGTGAATTAACAATATGGGCCTCTCAATGTGGATAAAGAAGCGACATGTGCAAATTGCCAAAGGGAAAACTACTTAGTTGTGTGCTTGTATCCACATGAATGAGGTGTGGCTTTGCAAGGGCAGTGCATGTGGAATAATTTAATTTGCTGCTTAGCAAAATGAGGACTACAAAGATGTGACTGACTTATTTGAGCAAATTCATTGTCATTCTGCACGGATTTAACCAAAAATTGAAGTACTTTATCATTAAAAGAATATGCAACTCTCAACGCTTCTACAATTCGATGAAAAAATGCAAACAAAAAAAGTTGTGGTTAGTTTTGTGCAAGCCATTGTGGTTTCAGGAGCGGAAGTGATTATCTAGAGCTGGGTTTTATAAAACCAAGTTCACAAAGTCATTAGTCTACTCTTGTTTAAACTGTTTTGCCCACTCTTAACTTATGCTAGCGTCCTAAACTGATTTTCCATGGAGGGGAATATACATCAAATACTTCTTGGCATTTCAGTTTATGAGGGAATCATTTATAAATTTTCTATTTTTAGAATAGATTTTTTTTTTAGCTTATTTGACATTGTTTCATTTGGGAGATGGGAAATGGCAAAAGATAGCAATGTTTCCAGCTATCATAACTCAGTGATCTCCCATGTAGTGTGAGAATTTTAGAATTGTCTGACTCTTTGTATTATTATTCACTACTGGGGTTTGCCAATTGTTATTGGCAGATATTAAGTAAAAGCAACAGCTGATAATCCTTTTAAATATTATTTTTATATATGTAGTTAATGCACTGTCTCAATCCAACTGGACCCAACACAGTTTACAGTAATAAATACTGTAATAATATAACTAAACAACTATAGCAATATAGATCCTAATAATAATGTCAATATAGGATAGAAAAGTATTGATGCTTTTGAAATTTGGTGTTGGAGAAAACACCTGAGAATACTGTGGACAGCCAAGAAAACAAACAAATAGATCCTCAGACAAATCCACCCAAAATTCTCATTTGAAGCACAGATGATCATCAAATACATAAAGTATTTGATGTACATTCCCCTGCATTGCTCATACATGTTATGCTCCTTTGTGGTGGACAAATAGAGGCTTAAGTCTGTACCCTGTCCTCTGTTGGCCAGATGTAGCTGCCTCATTGATCACAACTGCATCTCAGGCCAAAGGTTCTTTCTGTGTGCTCAGGTCTATGACCCTGGAATGCTTGTGCAATTGTTCAACGGATTGTTGATTAAAAGATGAGGTTAAATAAAGCAGCATAGAAATGCTAGCAGTAAAATGTATGATTGTTTTGTTTCCCCAGCGGTATGTGTACCTTTCCATTTTACGTTCTGTCACACTGATATGTGCACAACGCATGATGGGCTAAAATACCCATGGATTCCTAATTCATGGATGAGTAGAAAGCTTTGACAGTGTTACCACAAGTAAACTATTTTTAGGTATCTTGTTTCTCTCCTTTGAAAAAGCAACTGATTCTTGAACACTTGTACAATGTATTTTAAAAACTACATCTTTGCTAGAAATCTGAGGTTTGCCCATTTGTTCATATTGCCAAAATATTTCCCCCTGATCTTGATTCCTTGACACTAAAAACTTCCTGATGTGAACTTGAATAGTTTTTACTAATGTTCTGAAGTGTGTCTCATTTATGTTGCACTCAATATTTAAAAGATATAGGATGGTGTCCATTAATATTGAAAAAATATAAATATGCCAGCTGCTGATGAAAATGGTTAGAATTAAGATTATTAGTATATCCACATATATTTGTATATCTGGACATGTTTTTTTTAAAAAAATAACCATGATCATTTTGCAAAGTGAATGTAGTGCAATAATAGAAGAAAATAAAATATATGTTTAAGGTAATATTATTTTTAATCTTTTTCATTTGGATATCCTTGCAGTATAATATAAGGGGATGATATGAGCATTAATATGTGACTTGAATTGTAATTGACTTAGAAGATAAATAGAATTTGTGCCCATGAGCACTGGGCAATGAGATTTTGCCTCTAAAAAATATATGGATATAATGTCAGGAAAGTTTCAATATCTCTTGAAAGTCATTGCAATTGAAAGCAGCCCTTTAAAATATTTATTTCCTAAGAAATATTGGGTCCTGCCTTTTTACTGCAGTCCCAGCAATGAAAAAACAATAGTATAAATTAGTTTTTTCTGTTTCTGGAGCTTGTGTGTGGTTACTAGTTGCAGGAAAGAAGGGATAGAGTAAGCAGGGTTTCATAAGTACTCTGGAAATTTTACTAATATTAAGATGAAAATAACTAAAAAGATGACCAAGACTAGAAAATTGTATATTAATTTTTCCATACTACAAAATAAAATGTTATTTATTAAATAGCAAATTGTTGGAATAAACACAACTATTACTGCTGGGCTTAGAGATGTTTTAAAAGTATTCAGTCACTAGAGTAAAACCACAAACTTCCTTCTCAAACATTCCTTTACTGTTCTTTTTTTCCTTTTGCTGTATAGACATTAACTTCAATTTGATTACTGTGTATGAATTTGTTTGTATGTCAGCGTATTTGCAATAAACTGTAGACCAATTAACTACCATAGCAGCTGAGTATTTAACTTTAGAAATCTCTGAGAAATTGACAAACATTTAGAAATCCATAATGTATATATTGATTCCAAATCATTTGTATCCTCTCCTTAAAATAGTTTTGTAAATTTTTGTGCAGAGAAACCTTGTAAACTAGAAGTTCATATATTATTCTATGGTGTATCATTTACATTCTTATCACGTAACTACTGTATAAAGAAGTACGTCAAGATTAATATGCTTAGTTATCAAGTGACCAACTGACTTTTGTTTATTTAATGTTAGAGAACACCTGAGTGTCCTTTGTTTAAGAAATTATATAATTAACAGTGTTTAAATCTTATGTTTTTATTTGCCACAATATTTGTTTTAACTACTATGTGGAAAAGGAATTCCACTTACCAGAATTAATGAGGCAATATTGCAGAATTATTCTCTGGCAACTGCAGCTTTGGAAAAAAGATAGGAGATGGAGTCAATTTTATTTGTACCCCAGACTCTTTTTTTAATATATAGATATATACCTATTCACACAGAAATTGGTTCTTTTTGAACATCTACAATATGTTTTCCCCTCCTTCTGGCTGAATATATTCACCTTCTCCTCTGGTGATAAATTGTATTGAATGTTAGCATTTAAACTCTTAGCCATAAACTTTATTGTCAACACCAAGGTATTGTTTCGCATTTCTCATTAAGAAATTGAATTTCTGTGAGCTGTTTGGTATTCTCAGGGTGTTCATATAGTATCACTGATAATAAATCTTGCCAAAGGGAAATCTAAGGCTGTTTAGTAGCACTGTATGTATTCATTGCCATTCAACTCCCATTAGTGATGAGGCCTCTGTTCCTTGGAGATTTGTCCATATCTGCTGTGCACAGCTCTGAGAATCTGCTCATTTCCCATGCCTGACTTTTCATTTAGGGTAAAGGTCTGTGAATTCCATATAAATATTTACAGCTACTTTGTTGTTATGTCACAAAGCTCTGATTAGTGAGTTCTTGCAAAGAATAATGTCTCTATTAAACTGAAACAGAAAAGAATAAAGTAAGACTTAAAAACTTAATGTGCATAGGCACCTGTATAGCCATCTATACCTCTATAGAGTTCTTCAAGCTCGGCCTGATTTAAAAAAACAATCAAACTTAAATCAATAAACAAAAGGATATTAATTGTGTGACTAACACTCTAAAAACCTATAATATAAAAGCAAGGTAATACTGGATTTCTTGTTGATAGACACATATATTTTCTGAAAGTCTGAAGCCATGAAGCAAAATGAATTGAGAGGATTTGGGAAGAGAAGCCATTTTGAGAAAGCTTGAAATACATGTAATATTGATTTTAGCACACTTTAGTGATGTAAACTTACTTTGTGGCTTTGTAAAATGAATTGGTTGCTCACAAAGGTATGATTTATAAAATTTAAAAGTATGGTTTCTTCAATCTAAAACTAATATATACAATTTACTTCAAAATATTCTTTATAAATGGAGATACAAGCTGTTGAACTAGGAATGTAGCAATTCCTATTTCACTTAAATAGGCAGGCAAAATTAAAAAAAAAAACAAAAAAAAAACATGGCAATAAAACTAAAATTATTTATTTATTAATTTGCCTTGCACCAAAGAACACTTTTTCAAGTTTCTTAAGTTCTTTTCTTATTTATCATGTTCATAAACTCATGAAAAGGGAAGGTTTGTTTATTTATTAATCTAATGTATGAATTCATTTCTGCACATTTAGAATTTGACCGTTTCGCCGTAATAATTGCTTGATAGGTAGCATGGCTGGTAAATGCAGTAATTCAGGTATGTTCAGATTTCTGCTAGCTTTGTTTTTAGAGCTGCAGAATATTTTATAAGTATCGTTTGCTTTATAGCAAAATCAATATTAAAAAGCAATAGCATTGGTTAGTCCAAATCAGGCTTTATCAATAACTTAAAATTTACAAGAGTTTTTAATGCTCTGGTATTTTAATTATTGTTTATAGGGTCATTGTTTTATATTGTTTTATATTATGTTGCATGTTAAATGTATTGTTAGTATATTTTAAATAATATTTTATCCTGGAAAGATAGGAGGTAAGCTATCTTATCTCTTCTAAAAATTTATGTGCTGCCTATTCCCATTTAAATATCTCATCTTTAAAGGCGAGAAACAAATATTGGCCCAAACTGTGTAATGTCAGGTTCAACAAAAGTTAAGTAACACCATATTTGTTTATGGAGAGGGACCTAAGGTGATTGGATTACTTAATACTTAAGAGAAATTTAAAGAATGAGGAACAGATCTTCCAGAATTGGTTTGTGTTTTTCTTCCTCATCGCAATATCTGTATCATTCCATGCATTGAAACATTCAGAAATGAAGTGCTGAATGATATGCTGACACATATTGATGTATGATATGCTGACACATATTGACGTATTTTCCGGTAAACTGAAATATAAACAAAAATCCATTATACTGTATAGTAATTGTTTCTAATATTTTGGTAACTTTATTGGAATAAATTGGATCGTCTACCTTACCTTGGCATTGATTATGAAAATTGATATTTCTGTTCAAAATGTAATTATATTCTCCCTTAAATTACATCTTGTGAAATATATGAACATTGCAACAGACAATGTCTATCCTCCCTTTTCTGCATTTGCTAATTATTATTTCTGTGGGTTTTTTTTTTTTTAGTTTTTTTTATTCCTGATAGAAATGTCTAGTTTAGTATTGTGACAAAGTGACATTCACTCAAGCAGCATTCAAAGCCCATTGTTGAAATTGTGTCACCAGAATGGATTAAGGGAGAATCTTGAGAAGGTCCTCTTTCTGTCCTGTGTTTTACTTTCTTCAGTTGCATATATGCTGGTTAACAGAACTACAGCCATCATATTGCCGAGGGCATGGTTAGAGTCTTGAGAAGATTTACATTAATCAAACACAAACAGACAGTGTAGCGTGAAGAAATTTCTCTCCTGCCAGCACTGCTCACAATCCTAATTAGGTTTATTGGGGCAGAAAAAGAAAACATGTCCCTCCACTGCTCTCTATCTTCCCCACGTTGGTTAAGTTGCTAACTCCTCTTTGAACTGATCCCTTAACCTTTATTCATTCCCTCTTGCAAGAGGAAGGCCCTGATTCCTGAATATTGTTCCTAATGTGGTTTATAGTTGGCAGGCGTTAATTTCTGAAAGACCTGGCAGACCGGAGGAAAGCAGCAGTATGCAAACAAATAAAATGTTCTCAACTGGGAAGCCATGTAAAAATATTCAACAGGTTTAAATGAGAGAAATTGAGGGAAAAGCAGCATTGGGAGCCTGGCAAAAATCTAGTTGAGCATAGAATAGAATTGGAGTTATAACCAGATAAAGCACGGACAGTGAAAAGAAAACGTTGTGAAAATAGTATAGTGCTGGGAGGTGAGCTAGAGCATTAATTGTCATCTTAGTAAATGAGCCATATAGCAAGATAATTAGGAACCCTTTTCAAATAGAATAAAGCCTTTAGTGGGGAAAGAATTGTATGTTTTTATAATGACAACCAGTTGCTGGAGACACGATAATATATTCTCTTTCCTACACATCATTTTGTTCTCTGTTCATGGATCAAGAAAATTAAAAACTAAGGTTGTGAGGGATAAAACCTCTAATGTGAAATTTGTTAAAGTGTTCACGAAAGTAATGCTTTCAGTTTTGATGAAGTGGCAATACATCCATCTTGTGTCAGAAAATGGAGAAGTAGCCAGATCTAAAACTATTACAACCACTGCACAACCACTGCAATTATAACAGATCAGTTTTATCTAAAAAATTAGATATCAGAATGCCTTTAAAAAGAGAACACATAAAAATGCAATAAAACAAAAAAACTGATTCAGTATTCCCTGTTTCATACCATTTCATGGCTTTGATATCAGTTATTTTCACGTTTCTCTTTTGCTTTGTGCTGAAGCTTCTTTATTTTGATTTTTAATTTAGTTGACCATTCAGGATAAATGAGTGCCCAGATATAAAGCATACTAATTCTTTCTGATAGGAATATTTCCAGAAGAGCAATATAAATAACTATACTATAATTCGTTTCGCTGCTCTGCTAACACCACCACCACAGTACAGTAAATACTGGGAGGGAAAACTGGTGAAACTCCACCTCCTTTTTCCTGTCTCCCAACTGATGAAAAGCCTTCAGTGATTTTAAAGCATCTCTTTAAAGAAACCATCAAAACCAGATAGATAGCAGGTTTTTGTTTTGTTTTTTAAGATTTGGTTTTTGAGTGGAATACTTTTCCTGGATATTTTTTTTAAAAAAACCCAGGTAATCTCCAAGTCTTTGTTTCTTTATATCAGATGCAGTTTTAAAAAAAGGCTGGGAAATAGCTTATCTTGAGAGTATATGGCAAGCAATGTATATAATGGTTAGTATATGTATTCTGTGCAGCTAGGTTATCGTTGTGCACTCGCTTTTCTGAGAGATGGTTTCTATTTTGTGAAAGCATATTTTGCTCTTGGTAGCCTCAGTTTGAGAACAAAGCTTTTGACAGCCAAGAAATATGTCTTGCATGGAGGAAGCAGGCAGCAATACTGTTCTCTTGATCAGAGATTCTGAGCTGAATGCAAACCTTTATTCTGCTTTGTAAGAACTCGCTTGCCAGCTTTTGTGATTTACCCATACGCAAGGCTGGTTAATGTCTCTGTGGTAGTTATTGTTCAGTGTTAGTAAATGATTATAATGGGATTGAATATCTTATTTGTCTTTTAACAACATTGTAAGAGGGAAACACTGTGTTTAGTAATCAAAGTGGCTAATCTAATAGGAATGAACCAGGAAATATAGGGCTTTTTGGAAAACAAATGTTATATAGTCTGTAATCTATTTTAATTTGACAATTTCAAAATTGGATCAGTCGAGTTTTGCAGTAAACCCCTTTGAAATATGATTACTGGCTGGGTTATTTATTGTTGCTTTAAAAAAAAAACAGTCTGCAAATTAGGTTGCCAGTTTGTATGTTTTATTAGGTTGTCAGTTTGTAGATTTAATAATATTACTGGTCCAGAATTTGAACAACTAATTTGAAAGATTCTATTGTCAATAGGTGTCATAATACTGCTGATACAAGGCTCTGTGATGCTTTGTGACAGCATGGGAAGTATCTGTATCCATTTGCAATTATCACAGTTAATGCATGTCTCAGCAGGTGGCAGCACCTCACTCACCTTAGCTCAGAAATATTGGACCTGGTAGTATGTGGATAGGAGACCACCAGCGAGTACATTCAAGGCTAGACAGGGAAATTTAAAAAAACCACACCTATACTGTTGCCATTACTTAATGTTTCTATTAAGTTACCAGCAATCAACCTGACTTAAAAGAGACTTCCCTTTTATCTTTGCCTGTTAAAGCATCGAAGTGAATTGCTGCAGATACACTGAGTGGTAGAGGGATGCCGTGAACTAATTTCATTGGAAGTATTTTTTTTTAGAAGAAACAGAGGAAGCATATTCTTTCCTAGAAAAACACCATTCCGGTTACTCTTGTCTTTAAAATCGTTCACTAGATACGGCATTATAAATCTTCCGCTTTCTTTCAATTAGTAACAGCAAAGATTTTGTATTGCATAAGGTGATTTTTAAAAAAAAAAATTTTTGATTTATATGCCGCCCTTCTCTGGAGACTCAGGGCGGCTTACAATGCGCTAAGCAATAACGCTTTTTAGCTTTAGAAGCTTTAGAGCTCAAATAAATTTGAGCTGAGCCTGAGTTAGAGATCATATGCTTTTTAAATGTCAGTTCCAGTATCTTCAGGCAAAGCTAGATAGGGTGTCAGTGTTGAATTTTAGAGAAATGCCACTCAGGGCAGAAAATACTGGTCTAAACAGACCAGTGATTTGACTTGATAGGAGAAGATCTTGGGTATTATTCAAATGAAATAATATGCTCTTTATATCCTACATTTTATGGTTTATTCGGGCATTAGTGTAGTAGGATTGTCTTGCCTCTCTTACCTTATCCTCTGTCTTCAAAATCCTCTTTTTGTTTTATTCATAGGTTATTCAACAGGATACTATATACTATGCAATACAATAGGTAGACTTTAAAACAAGAACAATCAATCTATATTATGGTAAAATTTATATTTTAAAGAAATATCCTTTTTAAAAAGAATTGCTCAGTTTTAAAATTAAGTTTACCAAAGCACGTATGTAATAAATATATTAGGGTTCAATGAAAATATAAATGTTTTAAATAAATTATCCTATTCCTATATCACAAAACAGTCGACTATCCAGAAATTCTTAACAGATCTTTTTTCCTTAGGAGTTACTGTAGTAGATCCTGCAGTACAGCTGATTATAGCAACTAAATTGAAGATGAGTGAAATAATCAGTAGAACTTTATACTCCATTAAGGTAAAGGTTCAGCCTGCTGGTCAAACCATAAAGATTATAAGAATAATTTATAAAATTATTCTATGGAGAAGAGTCAGTAATTGTGGTTTATCCTTTGCTTTTAACAGGATTTTGGATTCTAGTTCTCAGTCATACATTTTAAGCTATGGAAGGCCAATCCTTCTTGCTATATGCCTCTATTTGATTGGTCAAATATGTTGGGAGAATCATATCTAGTATTCTCTGTATGCCAATGCGTATTTCATGTATTTTAGCAAATGTACTCTTATTCCTTACAATGTAGGGCAGCTTTCTGTGCTTATACAGCAGGAAATAGTAAAAATAGAGACTAGGAATCTCAGAAATTTATTCTGTGAACCTCTAGTCATATTTGTTGGATTTTAATTTTCAGTACCATGTTACATAGAAGATGAAAATATTTTGGGTACCGGGGAAATCTAATTGTTCAACTGCTTCAAGTACAGTCTAAAATTATCTTAAATGTTTCTTGCACAGATTTGAAGTAGACGGTCTTAATAGCTGTTTAATGATGCAAAGCATGTGAAATACAGCTAATAGATACAACAATTAAAATTGCTGTAAGCTTATTGGACTTACTATAGTTATGACTGTGGTAGGTAAAATAAACAGGTGCTTTATATGAAAACCGACGCTTGATCCACCTAGCTCAGTGTTGCCTATTTTTAGACACGGTTCTTTGCCAGCCCCTTCAAAGATGCTCGAAATTTCAAATCTCCTGCATCAAACATAGGTTTTCAATCATCGAGTTATAAAGCCTTCCCTTGATTATTTAGATTATCTCTGCATGGAAGTTTATATACTTTTGTTGTTTTGAAACAAAAGATTCTAGGTAAATCTTACATTAAGCATACTTGAGTTTCAAATTATTAAATGTAATTGATATATTTATATTCTTTACTTTGTCTTCCAGTTTCCCAAAGTCATAATTACAGAGAAAACTTGTAGAATTATTTCATTTGTTTAAAGTTATTAATGAAATGTTGTTTGCTTCCCAGAATAGTTGTTTGTGCCACCCATAGTCGTCTTCAATGAGATGGGCAACTATACAAATTTTATATATAAATAATAACATATTTTATAGACTCAGTTTATCAAGTTGTATTCTCTGTTAGTAGAAAAGGGATTTTTCTCAACTTAACTTAATTGTATTGGTTCAGAATTTCAGGTTTTGCCCAATGCAGCCGCATCTTAGTGTCTAGAAATCTATAAAATGGAACTCTTCAATGCCATGATGTTTACCAGTAATTATTTGCAAATTAAAAAATAACTAGGAAAATGGAAGCCAGTTCTGTTGGTAGGTTTATTACGACTAAAGTAGTTTACTACCCAGTTTGTAGAATGCATTATCAATGATAAAAAAATGAATACCTTTGGGAAGAACAGTATTTGGTAGGAGAAATGTTTGTCATTTTTTGTTGTGTTTGAAAATCCTTTTTCCTAAGCGAGCACAAGTTCGGCAGCAAGTTAAGCCTTTGACAACACTCTGGCTCCCACTTACAGTACAGCACAATGGCTACATTGAGTCTAGCTGCTGGGGAAGCCCTCCTTTCCTGCTGATTTTGTAAATGCAGTTCTTTCTCTGTGAAATATCCTGACATCAGCTTTTGGAAAAATCCAAGGACCAGTGTCATGGAACAGTGGTAAAGAGCTTGCATGAACGAGGACTGAATGGCTAGACTATAGCTGAACCTTTAGTAACTAAACTCTTACAGTTTCACTGTATTTATACTTCAGTTGAGAACCACTTCAGGGTAGTGATTAAAGGCACAAGGCTAGAACCTGGGAAGCAGTGAGTTTCAGTCCTGAAACCAGATTTGTGAATTTGGTCGGTCTCACTCTCTCAGCCCTACAAAGGTAGTGGCAAAAACCATTCCTGAAAATGCCACCAAGATAGTCCTTAAGCAAGTGGTCCTTGCTTAGTGACCAGTCACTTAACTACTATTTGAAGTTACAACAGACTAAAAAAATAAATAAATTACAACCCATCCTTGAATTTACAGCTGCCGCCCTCCCACAGTCATATGATTGCATATGTGTGCTTAACAACCGACTCACATTTGGGACTAATTGCAGCATCCAAACCAAAACCACTCATTAAGGAAAATGGATTTGCTTAACAACCACGTTCACTTAACAGCCATGTGATTTCCTTAATGACCCTTGCGACTCTGATTGTCGCAAAAATGGTTCGAAAATCAAGTAAAATGACATGGTTACCCACTTAATAACTGTAACATCTTGACCAGAATTACTGGTCCCAACTGTAGTCATTAACTAAGTGCTACTCATCGTATTTTTCAGACTATAAGACACACTTTTTTGTCTCCCAAAAGGGGGTGAAAATGTCTGTGCGGCTTATATACCAAATATTGCCGAAGCCCTGCCCACTCATCGGCCGTTATTTTGCCTCCGCACGCCCCATTTTCAGGCCTTTTTCCAGCCTTTTTCAGGGCTTTTTTTGGCCCATTTTCGGGGCTTTTTTTGGCCCGTTTTTGAGGGTTTTTTCAGCCCACTTTCAAGGCTTTTTTCAGCCCGTTTTTTGGCTTTTTCAGCCTGTTTTCAAGGCTTTTTTGGCCTATTTTTGAGGCTTTTTTCAACCCATTTTTGAGGCTTTTTGGGGCCATTTCCCCCTGGAAAAAATGGTCTGAAAAAAGCCTCAAAAACAGGCTGAAAAAAGCCTCAAAAATGGGCAGAAAAAAGCCTTGAAAATGGGCTGAAAAAAGCCTCAAAAATGGGCAGAAAAAAGCCTTGAAAATGGGCCAAAAAAAGGCTGGAAAAGGCCCGAAAATGGGGGGCACGGAGGCTAAAAACTTTTTTTTTGTTGATTTCCTATTCTAAATTTAGGTGTGTCTAATATCAGGTGCGTCTTATAGTCTGGAAAACATACTGTCTTTATAATTTGCTGAGTAAGACCTAATGTTTTAAATGGGCTGAAAAGTTAGTGGAATATGTTGTGCCAGTTTTGAATCCCTTTCAGACATCATACAATAATGCCTCCAGTGTTAAGTTCTCCCTGAAGAAAAGATAAATACTGTACATGTACTTTGGATGATTCATACAGTATCATCTGATGTGGTCATCTCATGATAATTTGTAAGGATTGTCAGTTAGCTGCCCTTCTCTGATTTCCTGTTTTGATAGTCCTGACTATCTCTGCTTCTTTAGTTCATTGTTATAAGCAATGCAATAGCAGTTGCGATTTTTAACTTAGCACAGTATGAAAAACCTTTTTTACTTTTTATAAGAATCATCACATAATTTCAGTGCAATAGAGTTTATTTTATAGAGCTTTCCTTGAATAAATACAAAGCCTCTTTCTAAGGAGAGTGGGATGATACAGTGTTCACTCAGGTGTAGTGCAGTTTTAAAATAAGATGGGCCTCTTGTTCAAAACATACCTGACATAACAGTTATTGAAAAGAAGAAAGTATGGTCATCCTTGTTGATATACCAGATGATGCTAGTGTCAAGGCATTGGAAAAAATTATGAAATACCGAGGCTTGAGGTTGATCTTGAACACTTATGGAAAAAGAAATCTGTTGTTATACCAATTGTATTTAAAGCCCTTGGAGTGATAAAGGACTTCCTTGATATCTGGAACTATTTAATTTATTGAACCAGAACACCCTAACTTTACATAAAAACACGCTGCATGGAACTGCCTATATTCTTAGATGCTGCCTAAATAATTCTTAGTGTGGTATCATGTTGAAAAGATAGTTTTACCTCCATGGTAATTTGAGTATTAAATCGTGGATTCAGCATATAATCATGTTCTGAGAATCTATCCTAGAAGCCCTGTGTAAAATTTGCCCTCTTGCCATATGCAGTCTTGCTTGGAAGCTAGATTTTCATGTAGAAAGATGAAGGCAAAGAGAGAATAAGTATGGAATTCTCAGTAATGCATTTCTGAGTGTTTACCTGTAAACCTAGAAGCAAATTTGCCCTACATTTTAGTAACAGAATTGAAAAATGCTGTAAATGCTAATACTGGTTTTATTAATAAAGTTTTTAAAGCTTTGAAACAAAGCTGCTTAATTGCTTTATAATGCTATACAGTTTATAGCCAATTTTCAGTTGAGAGTTTTGTGTAGAGTGAAATGAGTTACTCAGTTGCTTTTGTGTGCAACAGATTCTTAAATACTTTTCTAATAGATGCTTTAAATAGCTTAGGATACAGTGTATATTTGTTAAAATCTATTACGTTGAATTTAGGAGTAAATTCCTACATTTACTGAATTTAGGAATTCAGTTGTTGTTTGACTGAACGAATGATTGAACTATATACTAGAATATTAGTTGTCCTGATGAATTTAACGATGCCTCTCATTTTAGGGATTCCGGTAATTTTATCCTTAAATCTGTTACATGGAGGCTGACATTGATTTCTTGTAATCTGAAAACAATTTATATGATGCTAACTATTTTTATTTGTTATTTTGCTTTTCAGGTTTCCCCTCAAAAAACCTACAAGGTAAGTTTCTAAGCGTTTGACTTTCTGTATCTACTAAGAAAGTTCTGGTCTTCTCCCAGCTTCCAGTAAGCTAATATGGAAGGTTCTGGATATATTTAGCTGCACACCACTAACCAGATTGCATTATCTGAGACCTAGGAAATGAACCATGGATTCCTGCCTTTGGGTAGATTGTTTTCCCAAATAGAAATAATACGGAAAATGGGCATATATTAATTATATTAAATATGTTAATGAAATATATGAATAGGATTCTTAAAATTAGCTCAGTTTATGTAATGCAGTAAAAAAATGATTTTGTTCCCCTTTCTGTTTGGCTTCAGGCATGGCAGCATTCTGAGCAGAGAGTCTCCAGCAGACAAGAAGCAGAAGGTCGAGCGCTGCATTAGTGCCCATGATTTTGACCCAACAGGTAGAATTACCTTCACATCCCAAAGAACACCCAGATCTTCCTGTTGTCCAGCTTTGGAATTAAAAAGTTGCCTAACCTCTTTTGCCAATATTATATTCAAGGGCAATAACAGGGTTTCTACATTTTTTATTTTCCACTTTAATGGCATAATTTTGGTCAGTGGGGTTGCACACTCTTCCTTATCCTTGTGTTTTTGAGTTGTATACTTCTGGAGTTGCATAGTAGATGGGACTTTTGTTCGTTTTAAATCTACTTAGAAAGTTGAAGACCAAGGTAGAAAACGACACATTAAAGAAGAGATATTTTTGAACCCTTATGTGCCAGATTATATAACAGATACATTTTAGTTTTCCCCTGTAGTTCTTATTTTGATTCAGTTTGAGACTCTGTGACTGTTCTCCTCTGTTTATTTTCGTTGGAAAACTAGTGTTGTGAATGTAGCATCCTGTAGTACACTTTCTGCACTTATGCACAGAACCCATTGTGACTTCTTTAAGCGTTAGAAACTCCAGCTTTGCTTGAGTGTATAGTAGCTTCAGGAAACAGATGTATGAAGCCTATCCAACAGTGTTAAACTGCATTAAATTTTACTCATTTGCCTGTGATTATACTAATCTGTATATATATTTCCTTCGAATTAATAGGGATTGACATTATTAGCATTGATATGGCAGTGTTATTTCCTCTCAGGGCCATCTGCTAGGAAACTATGAAATCAGGCTGCTGGAGTAGACAAGCCAGAAGTCTGATCCAGCAGATTATTTTTATTTTCTTAAAGAAAAAGCCATATTACTAGCAATTAGCCCATGTGGGCCAATGTAAATGAGGAACTGCACAAATTTATATTTATTTTGCAGGCTTTTTCTTGATTATGGTGCAGCAGTTTAAAAAGTACACTGTTGTTCAGTTCACCTGTCTCTGGGAATTCCTATGGGTGGGTCTTGTATTCCATTTTCTCTTCAGTACTCGATCTTGCTCTATAGATAACGGAGCTAGATGGATTGTACTGTCTGTTAGTTTGCTTGTCTATGGAGCAAATGCTTAACATTCCCCGGCTCTGGAGCTGAGGAGTGTTTTCTTCTGAGTGAAATTGCGCTCAATTATTTTATATTTCTATCAACTTTAACTGGACACATTCATTTTCTTTCTTTTGTTTCCCTGTACTTGTAGACCATCTGTATTGCATTCAGAGTCTAATGCTGTCTTGGAAATTAGTCTGCATGTGAAGGTTCCACCCACCCCAACCTACTAACCCAGACTGACTGCTGTATGCTCCTAACTGTGTGACTGGCTTGCGGGTGAGCCTCTTGGCCCCACATGGTGTGTTGCTTTTCATTTGTGCAATTTAGCTATTTTGTCTGTTATCCTCCAAGAATTTAGCACAGATGAGAATAACTTTGAAGATCGCAGTGTGTGATACAGGAAGATGTATAACTACAGAGGAAAAAAACAATAACCATACTGTGTTGGGATGAAATGTTTATTCCTTCTCTTTGCTGATACTTTACTAGATGAGATCTTGGAGGAAGTTCTAAGGCTTGAATTTTGGAGAATTGGCTATTCCCTGCATAACGTAATGTACCCTGTTTCCCCCAAAATAAGACATCCCCTGATAATAAGCCTAATCGGGCTTTTGAGCGCATGGCAATAAGGCCAAGCGCTTATTTCAGAGTTCAAAAAAAATATAAGACAGGGTCTTATTTTTGGGGAAACACGGTAGCATTTCCCCATCCATAACATAAAAAGAATATTTCCTTAGAGTTTGACTGCGAGGGTGAATGAAGTGTGATCTTTTTAAGAGTTGGGCTTTTAATATAAAGGTAGCTGATATTTCCAAATTTTGCCAAATTAGTACAAACGGACATTAAAAATAATTGAAATAGGAATAGCCGAAGAAATGAAAGTATATTTATACTTTCGTATGTCCCTACAGCGTTATGAGTGGACATATTCAGGATCCTTTGACAGTATATCTCCTAAGAAGAGATATCCATGAAGCAACACATCATCCCTAGCTATTTCAAGGATGGAGGAAAAAAATATTTTCAAACTAACCAAGACTTTCTCCCTTTCCCATTGTGGTTGGGATACTTCAACTATTAATTATTTTCTGGGTACCATTGGCAAATATAGGGCTTTGCCAATATAAAAGGCTGTGCATTATATTTTTATATTTATAAAACATCTTTTCCAATTACTCTTTACTATAGAAAGGAGGGAGCTTGATTATGATGCCTTCTTTTTTTCTGGAACTTTACATTTGATGTTATCTATTCGGTCAACTACTATTATTTCACATTCTGATTTCAGATGTTACCATCTCTGTATGCTCATATCTTGTTTGTGTTTTGCATGAATTAACCCAATTGTAGAAATCATTTTTAATGAAGTTTTTCCATGTTGGTCTCCATATTTCCTATATCTCTTTCTCCTTTTCTCCTGCTTTCGTGCAGATAGCTCCTCCAGGAAGACAAAGTATAGCTCAGAGGAGAGTAGATCCGAGACATATGGTAAGCTGAAGCAGCCACTGTAGCCTTGTGCCTTTGTTCGGTGTGTTCTGTTCAATTGTTCTGTGTGCTCAAGGCCTCTGCCTTTTCCCTGCTATGCATGGCTAGCTTTGCATCAGGGGAAAGGACTGAGCTTTTAATGTGGCTTAAATGTGCAAGCTTGCTGGTGGATACTAACCTTTGTAGCGAATATTAGATGTTTTTTATATTGTCTTCCAGGATCTAAATGACATCTTTTCTTTGGGTTGGAAAGTTTGAGGAATTGGCACTAACCATTATGTAGGTAAAACAATTTTCTGGAAGTGTGGAGTTGTACTCTGTGGAATATGATAGCAGTTTGCTTGAAAAAAAGGGAGAGTCTTTTTATTTTTTTAGCTTCTCGACCATTACTTGTGGTGTAGGTACCTCTTTATCATATGAAATATTTTAAAAATTCCATAGAACTGTGGCATGGAATGGATGGCTTTCTAACTACAATGACATTTCAGTTAATTGCATGATAGAAATCTTTATAGCCTGTCTTAATTTTTTTGTCTGCTGCTATTTAACCCTGTGAATAGTTGGAGATAGCTTAAATTGAAACACCCAAAACTGTTAAGATTATTGCTCATAACCAGTTCCCAAGGATTTCCTTGGATTTCCCCCCTCTCTCCAAAAAACAAACAAAACCCTATCTCTTCTTTATGGAGACAGAAAGTTTTATAAAATAGATATCTCTGTCCCTTTGATTGATAGATGAGAAGTACCTGTAGTGGAGGCTGCAGATATACCCCTAAAAGAAATCTTAGCCATCTTTAAAACATTTTTTAAAAAATAAAAACTCTGTTTGCAACAATGGGTGGTTTTATCAAATTAAAATCCCTTTATGGGGATTTTATATAGTTCCTTTGCAGCTATTGCACATTTTGTACAGTGAGAAAAAACATTTACATAACAATTTAAGAATTGGAACTGTGCTGTAGATCTCTTTCTACATTCCCCATTTATTCGTACCCATTTCCTGTATTCATATCCATGTTTATACTTATTCCTGTTATCTTGTACATGTTTGACAAACTAAATAAATAAAATAAATAAATAAGAAATTGTAATGCAATTGTATTGTATAGAAGTGTAACTACTAGTTTTAGTCTTTATTAATATACTACTGGGAGAAACCACTGCATAACGAAGTTCTTTTTGTGTGTGAAATAACTAATCTATCTTGTTTGTGGGAATATTTAGTATGCCTATTAGAATCTATCTATAGTTTGTTTTCTCTGTTGCATGCTATATCTTGATTTTTCATAAACATGTATAATAAAGTATGACTTCATAATGCAACCCATTTCCTCTCAGACTTCCTATGTTCAGTTACAGTTTAACTGTGAAAGCTCCTCTCCTTTCTTTGCAGTAGTCATTGGCTTTCCTAGGTTGCTTCCTTTTCTCCCTCTTCTTTCCAGTCCTGAAATCTGTATGGAAAGTTTGCAATATTTGCTTTGGACGGGGGAAGCTATTTAAGAACCTTCCAGCAGAAAATGCTGTGCTTTATATTGCTGATGACTGCAGTCTTTCTGCTTGCTTTTGGGCATTGGGAAAAAAATATCTAAAAGTGTCAAAGGGGATTAAAGGTGTGGCAGTTACCTTTTTGAGGTGAAAACTATTGAAATTCCTTTCCTGAATGAAAGGTCCATAGACCTTGATTGCTGTATGGAAAGATATAAAGTAAGTAAGGAATACCATTTTAGCGGGCATCAATCTTTTTTTCAGTCTTTCTGTTACTTAACACCTGAACGGATGTTTTCCAGAGTACTGCTCCTGCAGTCCATAGCTGGGTTTCTTCATCATCAGTTCCTTTTGACTGGGTGAAATTTAGATACATCTCTCCTCGCCCTGTGGCCACGCCCACTGCTCCCATAATGCACCAGTCTTTTCACTCAGTCACTGAAGACTGGTGTGTTTTTCTCTCCTCGCTATCCTTGTAGGATTTTAGCTTTCTAGCGTTAGGCCTTTATTTATTTTTGTTTAGTTTTTTCTCTCGGTGAGAGCCGGTATTAATAGGAGGCTGCAGGGAGTGACAATCGAGTCTGGGGCGCCAGTCCGTTTCTCCCCGGGGCTTCTGACGGCCGTCAGACCGCAGCCGGGGGTTTCCGACCCTTCGGGGCGGGTCCCTGCCTCTAATTAAAGCCGCTGGTGTGAGCGCAGGGGTTGCGGATCGCTGCGATCACCCCCACACCCTTTCCTGTGATCGGTTCGTATCGGCTCTCTTAGAGGCGGCTCCGGAGCCTTGTATGGTTAGCCCTGCAAGCTCTGACGTTTCCCTTTGGCGCTGGCTGGCTAGAGCGACGTAGTGTGCTGCGCCGACGAGATTCTTCAATCGTCAGTCTCTGGAGCGCCGGGGCGAGCCCTTCGGCGGGCGGTGAGACTGCGAGGCGTCCGACCTTCGGGCGGCGCCTTTTCAGGTTTGAAATTGCCGGTCTGTGTCCGAGGCGCTCGGATTGCCTTCAGAGCGCGCCCTGAGCTAACCGCTATCAGCCCACGTGGTCCCGAGCACCGCGGGCGCCATTTTGGGGGCAATTGTCGGTCCGGCGGCCATTTTGTGTCAAGCTCTCCGCAGGTCGCTCCCCTCCTTGGCGGCAGATATTTGCCTTCCCTCTCGCCCACGTTGAGTGCGGGACTTTAGTTTGGCCAGCTCTGCCTCATCGCTGTCCCTGTGGGCCGGGACCTGAGGCTTGCCTTGTTTGCCCTAGGCCACCTTATTGGCCTTCCTTCTTGGGGCCTTTCTGGACCTTTCTACTGAGCCTTTGCTGCCCCATCATACAAGGCCTCTGGTGTTATTGTATATAGTTCCTGGCATTTTACAGTTATTGGGTTTTATATTTAAAAAAAAAAAAAAAAAAAAAAAAAAAAAGAAAAAAGAAAGGAGGGAGAGAAAAGGGAGGCATCTGCTTGTATAGATACCTTGACCCACACGCTTGAGATGGCTGACTCTTACCTGTCTTCCGACTCTGAACGGGAGCCTAGTCCGCCAAGGGCACCGTCTAAACATAAATCAAAATCGAGGGGCAGGTCTACTGTCGCTCTTCCTGATTCTCGCCAGCACAGACCTTCAGCAGCGGCGGAGAAGGACGCCCAGCGCCGACACAGGGCGCTCGAGAGGCAGTACGATAAGGCCAGACTGGCCTCTTCGGCCTCTGTCTTTGCTACCAACCTACAACATGGCTCTTCATTGGCATCTGAGACCGTTCAGGAGCTCGGTGAGGAACGTGACACCTCCACTTCTCAGGCTGCGACTGGTCTGGTCCATGCTAAGAGGGCCTCTGTCTCCTTACCTGACGTTTCAACCGTGGGCCTTGCAGAGCCTCATGCTCCGTCTTCCCGTCGCGCTGAAGCAACGTTTACCCCGACCGCTGCTGGACTTCGGGGCCAGGATGGTCAGCTGTTGGCTCCCCAGGTGGATTTGCAAGCGGCATTGTCTACTGCTCTGTCCTCCATTTTGGCTGCAGGACTTCACCAATCTGTTCTTCAACAACCCCTTCCAGCCCAGCCTTGTACTTCTCACTCGTCTGCTCCAGGTCGTTCCAGGTCTCCATCCCGGTTGGCTCACATCTCTTCTGATGACTCCGAGCAGGAGGGAGAGCTTCCTGAGGAATTAGAATTCTCGGAAGATGAAGGCCTCGCACCGGACACTCCTGCCTTTTCCGGCTTGTTCAGGCCTTCGTTGTTTAAATCTCTGCTGCATAAAGCTAGGCGGGTCACCAATATGGAAGCCCCATCCGTTGAACCTTCTACTTCTTCGGCCACTCATGAGGCCTTGTTTTCGTCATCCAAACCGGGCAAGGACTTTATTCCTTGTCCTCAACTCTTTGCTGATGTTCTACAGTCCCCCTGGTCTCAACCGGGCTCTCTGATGGGTCCCACCAGCCTGGACAAAAAGCTGTATTGTGGGGCTCCGGAATTGGACTCCTTACTATCTTTACCTGTGGTTGACCATCCGATTGCCAGCCTCTCCTCTTCTTCGCTTTTGTCCTCGGACGCCTTGGACGTTCTTAAATCAGAGGACAGGAAGTCTGAACTCTCCTTTCGTAAAGAGCATCAATCTCTTGCTTGGACAATTAAGACGGCGACTGCTACGTCGTTCTTTAATAGAGCCACATTGCTTTGGCTGAGGCAACTTCAAGAGAAACTACCGCCAGAAGACACGCGTCTTCATCAGGATATAAATAAAATTGTTGCTGCCACCGAATATTCGGCGGATGCCTCGTTAAATTCGGTGAAGTTTGCCTCGAGAGCCTTGGCCTCGTCTGTGACATCCCGTAGACTGTTCTGGCTCAGAAATTGGAGAGCTGACGCCAAGGCAAAGTGGAAATTGGCGGCGGCTCCTTTTAAGGCCCCGAACCTCTTTGGTCCTGCCCTGGATCCTGTCCTGGTCGAGGACAAGGATAAAAGAAAGGTGATGCCCGCGTCCTCGTACCGCAGACCGGAACGGCGCTACGCACCCTATTCTCAACGTCAGCCCTTTCGGGGCTCGTCGGGGTCAGGGGGCCCCTACTCGCAACGCAGCTACTTTTCCGGGGCCGACCGCTATTCGGACAGACAACGGTTTCGGGACAGGTCCAGAACTAGCAGCTCCAGACGCCCTTTCCGTGGAGCCGGTTTCCGCCAGCCTCGTCGAGGCAAATGACTACAGTTTGCAGGATCCCATTGGCGGAAGGCTTCAATTCTTCAGCCACCAATGGGAACTCTCCACCAAGGAGGACTGGATCCTTCGGACAGTATCTCAGGGCCTGGCCATCGAGTTTATGGGACGTCCTCCGGTTCGCTACGTCCGCTGTCCGACTCACCTGTCCCCCGACAAGGCGGCTCTCTTGCGGAAGGAGGTCCTCCACCTGCTCCTTATCCATGCAATAGAACCTGTTCCATTGGATCAGCGGGGCAAGGGATTCTATTCGATTCTCTTTCTGGTCCCCAAACACTCGGGGGGTTGCAGGGCCATTCTAAATCTGAAGCAGCTGAATCTGTCGGTCCGCTACCGCAGGTTCAAGATGCACTCCTTGGGATCCATCCTTGCTGCTGTGCGACGGGGCGACCTTCTCCAGTCTGTCGATCTCAAGGAGGCGTATCTGCACGTTCCGGTCCTCCCGGCCCATCGCCAGTATCTGCGCTTCCAACTTGGGGAGGACCATTATCAATACTGTGCAATGCCCTTCGGCTTGTCATCTGCCCCAAGGACTTTCACAAAACTGGTAGCGGTGGTGGCAGCTGCCCTCCGAGCGTTACCTGTGAGGGTCCTATGCTATTTGGACGACGTTCTGGTCCTGTCCTCCTCCAGAAGCCAAGCACCTCGGGACCTGGCCCATGTCATCGGCTCCTTTCAGGACCACGGGTTTTCGATCAACTTCCCAAAGAGTCATCTGCACCCGACCACGGTTCTGCAACACTTGGGGGCGGTGATCGACTCGGTTCGGGGCCAGGTCTCCCTGTCCCCGGACAGGGCGGAGAGCATTCGCAACCTGATTCGGCTCATCCGGTCCAAACGCTCTGTTCCTCTTCTACATCTGTCCCAGTTGTTGGGGAAAATGGTCTCGTGCTTCTCGATAGTGCCATGGGCGCGCAGACACACGAGGCCGTTGCAGTGGTTCCTGCTGCCTTTTCAGCGCACGGGTCGCAGCGACTCTCTCCACAAAGTTTCTCTTCCCCCTCAAGTTTCCATGTCCCTCGACTGGTGGACAGGTCCCAACCTTCTTCTCGGCACTCAATTTCTGCTCCCGGATCGGCTGACATTGACTTCAGATGCCAGTCTCCTGGGCTGGGGGGCCCATCTCAACGATCAGATGGTGCAGGGTCGCTGGTCGCCTTTGGAACAAACGTTGAGCATCAACATCTTGGAGCTGAGGGCGATTCGCCTGGCTCTCTGTCACTTTCAGTCCCTGCTGCGGGGCCAGCACGTCCTCGTCCTTACGGACAATATCTCCGCCAAGGCCCATATAAACAAGGAAGGGGGCACGAGGTCAAGGGACCTGATGCTGGAAGCGGAGAAGTTGTTTTCTTGGGCCGAGGGTCACGTTCTGTCTCTGAGGGCCGATCACATCTCGGGCGTGGACAATGTCAGAGCGGATTGGCTCAGCAGGCAATTGATAGACCAGTCGGAGTGGCAACTAGATCCCGAGATATTTCAGGAGGCCGTCAACATCTTCGGCCTGCCTGTCGTGGACCTCTTCGCCAGTCCGGCGAACGCCCAGCTTCCCAGGTTTGTGACACGCTATCCAACTCAGACGGCGGAAGATCACAACGCTCTACGGTGCCGCTGGCCTCCGGGTCTCTTGTACGCCTTTCCTCCGCTTCCGTTGATCCCTCAAGTCATTCGGAAGCTCTTGGAGGAACGTGCGGAAATTCTGCTGGTGGCTCCCAGTTGGCCACGTCGGCCGTGGTATGCCGACCTGGTAGCATTGTCCATACTTCCACCGTGGGAGATTCCACCGAACCGTCTCTCTCTACGCCAAGGGGCGGTCTTCCACCCAGATCCCGGGTGGCTCCAATTGGCCGTTTGGCGTTTGAGCGGGTCATCCTGCGCAAGGACCGTCTCCCCGACTCTGTCATAGCCACTATACAGGCGTCTCGCAGACCTTCGACATCGCGCATATACGAGGCCTCGTGGCGGGCCTTCTGCGTCTGGTGTGCTGACAACTTGGTAGACCCTACGTCGGCTCAGGTCGTTGACATCCTCTGCTTCTTACAGTCTGGCCTGGACAAGGGCTTATCACCGTCTACCCTTCGTCGACAGACCGCTGCCTTGTCCACTGTCGTTCGCTGCCCACCTTATTCGTCGCTCTCTCAGCACCCCCAACTCAGAGAATTCTTGCATGGGGCTATGAACTTACGTCCGCCTCCAGTTCGTCGATATCCGACCTGGGACCTTTCCTTGGTTCTTCAAGCGCTGATGAGTCCCCCTTTCGAACCGCTGAGCTCTGTATCTCTTAAATACTTGTCCTATAAAGTCGCCTTCCTTTTGGCGATCACATCCGCGAGACGGATATCCGAACTCTCAGCTCTGTCGATCCGGAACGACTTGTGTATTTTCCACGCTAATACTGTCGTTCTTCGCCTGGATCCGACTTTTTTGCCGAAAGTGAACTCATATTTTCATCGCGCTCAGGAATTAATCCTTCCGGACTTCTGCCCGTCACCCAAGCACCAACGTGAGAGGGATTGGCACACACTTGACGTGCGCAGGGCCCTCCGGCGTTATATTCGCAGGACTGAGTCATTCAGGAAAACGGAGGCCCTTTTGATATCCTTCCATCCAAGATCCTTAGGCCAGAAGATATCTCCGTCGACTGTGGGCAGGTGGATTAAGGCCTGCATCTCCACTGCTTATGAACGTCAGGCCAGGCAGGTCCCAGCCGGGATTTTGCCTCACTCTACTCGTAGTGCGGCAACGTCAGCTGCTTGGGCCACTCAGGCATCTGTTTCTGACATCTGCCGGGCTGCCACCTGGTCCTCGGTGACTCCTTTTATCAGACATTATAGGGTGGATTCATTTGCCTCGGCTGAGGCTTCCTTTGGCCGTCGTGTCCTGCAGAGTGTGCTAGCGAGGCAGGACTCCGGGGGCCTTTAGTTTCCCACCCTTGTTTTTTCTGAGCTTGGGTATATCCCAGCTATGGACTGCAGGAGCAGTACTCTGGAAAACGAACATTGTCTTACCTGAATGTTCCTTTTCGGAGTACTGCGACTGCAGTCCATCCCCTCCCTTGTTTTTCCTATTATTGGACTCTGTTGTCTGGACTTGTTATTGTTGTAGAACTGTTGGTTTTTTTCTTGGACTATATTAGTGGTCGCGCCTTCGTTCAAAGACTGGTGCATTATGGGAGCAGTGGGCGTGGCCACAGGGCGAGGAGAGATGTATCTAAATTTCACCCAGTCAAAAGGAACTGATGATGAAGAAACCCAGCTATGGACTGCAGTCGCAGTACTCCGAAAAGGAACATTCAGGTAAGACAATGTTCGTTTGCTATAAAATGGGTTAAATGTTATATTTCTTTATATTCTGAAGAAAGAGATCTACAGGACCAGTTCCAAGCTGTGTTCTGGTTTGAACCTCAAGAAAAGTAATTTTAGGCATTTAAATGCTTCTAAGAAGGCATGTTGAAATCAAGTTATTTACAGAAATTGTAGTTTCTTAACCAAAAAAAAAACATACAGCTCTTGAGTTAAATGCAAACATTTTTGACATAAGTCAAAATGACTTAGTTTTACTTTTTAGTTATCAAGGAACTCTAATCACCCAGCCATTAAGATTACTATTTATTTCAATGAATTTTACAGCTTTTAAAACACACTATTGCATATGCTAGACACCATGAAAACAAAAACTCTTATAAACTTGCTTGCATTACTTTCCAGATGGATACATTGTGCTATTCCATTTCATTTACCTAGGCCTTTCTGTATCATAACTATAAGCAATAACTATAAGCAAAAACCATACTTTAAAATTCTTGGTTCTGCTTTTATAACCACAGGATAACATAATATCAAGGCATGAATGAGCAATTTCAGTCAATAAAAGATCTTCATCTGGATCAATACCAGTTCCTTTTTTTTAAAGCTTTCTTTTGGATATTCTCTTAAATTATAATTGTGGAATTTTCTAGAAAGTGTCACAAGGCATCTATTCCAAAACATTTAATCAATAGCAGTTTTGGAAACAAAATTAGGAAGATATTCAGAGAAAAAGAAACTATTCATGATCATGTTTGAAATTGTCTGTTAGGCAATTTTATATGAGTAGTGGTTCATTTATTTGGCTTTACTTCTCTACACCTTACTTTTAACTTTGACTCAAACTACCTTTGACTCAAGGCTAATAATATTTAATTCCTTAAAATTGGAGGTGAAGTGATACTCAAGTTTTCTTTTGTTTTTGGATTTTTAAAAATCAGAAATATAACCAGTTCTATTCTTTATCGGGCAACTTTGACACTACCTTGATACAGGGGTGAAATCCAGCAGGTTCTGACAGATTCTGGAGAACTGGTAGCGGAAATTTTGAGCAGTTCAGAGAACTGGTAGTGGAAATTTTAAGTAGTTCAGAAAACCGGCAAATACCACCTCTGGCTGGCCCCAGAGTGGGGTGGGAATGGAGATTTTCCAATATCCTTCCTCCTGGAGTGGGGTGGGAATGGAGTTTTTGCAGTATCCTTCCCCTGGAGTGAGGTGGGAATGGAGACTTTGCAGTATCCTTCCCCTGCCACACCCACCAAGCCATGCCCACAGAACCAGTAGTAAAAAAATTTGAGTTTCACCACTGCCTTGATAGTATGGTTAAACCAAGAATACAAACCAGAATAGACTATACAATTAGCCTTCTTTAGGAAATAGTCCATAAATAGCTTGTGCTTGCATTTTTATTCCCTATATTTTGTTAGAGGTTTTTTTTAAAAATGAAATTAGTGCATAGGCAGAGAAAAAAATCCTGCAGTTCTTCATTATGTGTGAGCAATTGCTTATATAATGAATTTGCAATCTACTGTATTTATCAAGAATTATTGCTGTATCAAATTTTATTCTTATTAAAAGTTGTTTTATCCATCACATATGTGCTCTAAATAGCTGAATTGATAGAGCTATATCCAGTGATGTTTGGATGAATGCTTTAATTTTGCTCTAGTATTATATAATTTTGTATTTGAAAATTGGCCAATTTTCTGAGCAATTGGATGCTTTTGCACTTTTCTCTCACTTTCTTATTCAGGTCAATTATTTGTCTTAGTTATGAAGCAGCTTCTTAAATATACGGTCACATTTTAATAAAAAAAAAAATCAATCTGTATCTATTCTACTTTATTATCCATGTATCAATGGACTGGTACACAGGGTTTACCCACAGCAAGAGACAAAACATTAAAGTTAATCTTCACTGAGTTTACATAGTACTTACCTCATTAAATAGAGAAAACCCCTTTACAATTATTACAGCCTTCAGCTATTTTATGTCTAATGTTATGACAAAAGAAGCTACACAGTGAGCAATCTGGACACCATATCTAATAAATAATACCCCTTTGTTCTCAATAGAATCTAGGCAATAAGAGCCTATTACCTTGACAATATTTTCCCACACAGTGGGAAGGGACAATGCAATAGGCAATTTTCAATCTGGAATTGGCAATATCTTTAAAGAATTTTTGCATTACAGACATGCAATGATATTACCCTGTGATAAGCCTGGCACGGTTTATAAGAAGTGATATTAATTAAATAACCAGCTGTTTTGGAAGTTTGTTGCCAAGGTAACACCCCGTGGAACAAATCTAGACTTCGACGATTGGATTGTCAATTTTAAAGTCATACCAAAACAAAAAACAGCCCAGGCCCTCAGCTCCTTAGTGTGATTCAACGCAATTGTATCCATAAATGGGAGAGAATATGAGTGGAATCAATCACTGTGTGCTGAGTCCCATAACTTACGATTCCCAAGTGCATCAAAGTATTGCTTAATTAGGACCTTACTATCAATTAGTGAGATACATCCTTGATAATTAAGATTTTTGAATCCGAGCTGTCATTGAACATAAACACAAAGAAAGGTATTTGGAGTTAGATACACCAAAGAAGTCCTGATGCTCTTTCATTGGTGTAGCCCACATCTGATTGAAATGATTGGCTTCTGTTTGAGGGGGGCGGGGGAAGAAACAGATTGCATCCCCTGTAATTAAGGCTCTGTTGAAATATAGATAATATTTTAAAGATGCAATATCTGAATGAGTACAAAATGGATCTTCATGGCATTTAATAGATAAGCAACTTGACTGATCATTCCTGGCAGTTGAGTGTGCAAGGCTGTAATTTACTTTGTAATAATGAGTTCAAAGCATGATCAGCTTCCACTCCCCGAGAATTTAAATTGCTTATTAGTGGTTACTTTCCTGCTAGTGGAAAGATGTAGGAATCATGCCCATTTGAGTGAATCTTCTGTCATTTTTTAGAATAAGACATTTCATCCATTTTATTTGGAGAGGTTATATGTATGGAATGATTTAAAAGCAATAGCAATAGCCTTTAGATGTATATACCGCTCCATAGTGCTTTACAGCATTCTCTGAGCACTTTATAAATGTCAGCCTCTTGCCCCAACAATCTGGGTCCTCATTTTATCGACCTCAGAAGGATGGAAGGCTGAATCAACCTTGAGCCAGTCAGGACTGAACTCCTGGCAATGGGCAGAGTTTATCTGCAATATTGCATTTTAACCACTGTGCCAACCTACGGATTTAAAGAACAATTTTGAAAATATTTATATTTAGAATATGATCAACGAGGGGGACTTGGTTGTCTCTGAGCTTGGTTATTTTCTTGCAGACGTTTCATTACCCAAACTAAGTAACATCAAGTAACACAACCAAGAACCCCAAGGACCCCCTTATATCAACCCTATGCTACAAATATTCTCCTTTATTAATACGATCAATGTACAAAGCAAACTTCTCCTTGCTATCTCTATTTCATATAATCAGTACTTGAAAGGCAACTGACTTACCATCTTCTGCCTTCTATCCAAATCTTCCATGTTTGGTTTTCTTCCATTTGGTGGACTTTGAGAAACTTTCATCATCATCATATGATTTTTCTCTGATGCCTATACTGACGTCTCATTGTCATTTTTTTTATTTTTCTCCTACAGGTCTAGTTCAACGATGCGTTATTATTCAGCGGGATGAAAATGGATTTGGGTTAACAGTCAGTGGTGACAATCCAGTTTTTGTACAATCTGTCAAGGAAGGTAAGTAGGCTGATACAGGACCTCTGTGCCTGTTACAGTTCCATCACACAAATCTTGCAGTACGCAACTGTAACGCATGGAATGTAAATGTACTGTGTGCTGTAAAAACATGCTTAAGTCATTCTTCGTTCAGTGTGGTCCTTGCACAGCAGGAAGGAATCTGGCAGAACATATTCCAACTAATACATTTTATTAAAAGGGATGAGTTTTTGTGAGCGGAAGTTCCCCAAAAGCTTACGCCTTTTAGTAAAACGTGCTAGTTGGAAAAGATGCTACCACACCCTTTTCTAATTTCTTGCTAACAAGACTCTTTTTCTACAATACCTTGCATAACTGGAAATGCTAGAAATAATGTATTGAATTCTAAGTAGCTGATTCTTCTCTCTAGATGGAGCAGCCATGCGGGCTGGGGTTCAAACTGGTGACCGAATCATTAAGGTAAGGATCGTTAAGTGCTGGAAGAATGAATTGAAGGAGGTGAGAACTAGGAATGCTTCAGTAGTTTTCATCACTGTATATATTTTGCTAAACCTAACCTCTCGGGAACAGTTTGAAAGCAGGCTGTCTGTCTATATTTAGAATTAGCAATACAAATAAACCCTTCTTTTGATGTACAGGTGCGGTGAGGGGTGTTCATTAAAGCTGAATGTTAAGTGGCAAATAATTTTTTTTTTCAAACAAAAAAAAACAACAAAAAACCCAGGCCTATACAAAAAAGGGGGTTTGAATTAGAGACAAAAAGAGGCAGTCTAAGCATAGGTATTGGAGCATCTGAAGTCCATTGAACTTAAATTAGTCCTTTTCTGTGAGCAATAAGTGCCTCTTTCCAGCTGCTTTTTAAAATAACTTTGCTTTGTAGGCTGATATAAAATGGCACTCGGTTCCAACTTCATGCCCTAGGCCTTAAGACCTGAATGACATATACATGGAAGCAAAGCCAGAATTCCTGCTTATAACTGTACAGTTGATTTTTTTTTCTTAACTAGCCCTCAGAATCCCTAAACTGTAGCTGCAGAGTACTGTGCCCATAGAAAAAAATAGAGTCTTTTTCTGTTGTTTTACAAATATGTGCTCTATATGCTGATTTTGTTTTTTTAAAAGAGGTGGCTGAATCATGGACGATACTTCTGTTTACCATGATATTGGGACAGATTTCCTAATAAAGAGCATAGTGGACGTTAAATCAGTTTAGCTCTGTAGATTAGGAGTTCCATCATCTAACCTAAGCTGAAAATCAAAATAAGCTCCTTTGTTATCTTTTGGTAGGTGAATGGAACTCTGGTAACACATTCCAACCATTTAGAGGTGGTTAAGCTGATAAAGTGTAAGTAAATGCTTTTCAAGCTGCTTTATGTTATGCTACGCTACACTATGTATATTCTTTTAAGAGATTTCAGCAAGAGATGATGAAAGTCAAACTGTCATGATATTTCCAATAATTTAATTTAACAATAATATTGAAATATCCCATATTTGAAAAACTAAGAGTGTAGTTTTGGAAAACATTTCCAAGAAACCTTCAAGCCTGTGGAATGTATTTTGATTGACAGTTGACTTCCACTATGTACTGTGTTATCCCACTTTCTATTTTTGTTGTGTCGATCATCCACAATTGATCCAGTTGCCTGTCTTTATTGAGCCCATATTAGGGCTTTGCTGTTCTGATTCATTGTTCTAGTCTTCTCCATTTTACTTCTTTCCAGAAGTGTTAGCATCCTTCTTCCTCAGTTTCTCTTAAAGAAGATGAAGCTTAAATAACAACAGATTGATTCAAAGCAACGATTGAAACTGTGGGTATTGGTTCAATACCACGACTATAAACGAGCTGAATAAATTTGACATACTTGAATTTATGATCAGGCAGGCAGATTGGATCACTGACACATCTCAGTGTTTGTACTGAATTAATCTACTTATGCAAAGCAACTATTTGCCTTTTCTCAAATACCTGTACAATTCTGCTTCCTTGTGGAGGAAAAACTGGCCTTTGTATGTTGTGCTTGATGTCAAGCCATAGTCGTCCTTCCGTGAACTCCATTCTTTTATTTTGAAACAAACAGGAAGTATAGATTCAGTTTTCCTTGTCCCTCGTCTCTCAAATAATGGCGTTTCCTCTTCCCTCTGCAGCGGGTTCCTATGTAGCGCTCACTGTGCAGGGGCGCCCACCTGGGTCGCCCCAGATTCCGCTGGCTGATTCTGAGGTGGACTCAGCTGCCTTTGGGCATATGTCTCCCATCATGACTTCACCTCACTCCCCTGGATCCTATGGAAACACAGAGAGAATTACCAGTCCGGTGCTGATGGGGGTAAGATATTCATTGGTTTTGATTATTCTATACGGCCGGAAAAAGTTCTTTGTCCTATTTTGCTTGTGATTAAGAGACCCATTCTGGAACTCATCACTCTGTTGACTGTTTTATGTATCACAGCAGAATCATTTATATGAAAGTGTGAGGAGAAGATGGAACTAGGATAGCACTAGAGCACTTGCAATCGGTCTGATCTGCTGCTCTGGGTATTTATATATCCAGCCCATAAACCTTTCATGTTCACGATTTTCTGTTGCAGTAGGAGAGAGAAGAACATATGGGAATGAAATTGAATTAATAGTCGAATCTGATTAAAACTTAGTTAAGATTTGTTGTTGTCATGCTTAATAAGGTTGTTAGACTTGTACATTGTAGACCATCTGTTCAAGTTCAGGCAGACTGTGTTTGTAAATGACAACTGGCCATCTTTTCTTTTTCAGGAGGAAAATAACATTGTTCACAACCAGAAAGTAGAAATTTTGAGGAAGATGCTGCAGAAAGAACAGGAACGACTGCAGGTACCAAAAAGGAAATTTATGAAAAAATTCAGGGGTGGCCATTTAACCTAACGTAATATTTACATGTTCTGGTTGCAAAATAGAAAATGCTCCTGGTAAAAAGCTTGGGAGGGTGGAATGACTTTGTGAAATTCCTTGTACAAATCGGTAGAAGGGCTGCTCCCTTTAAGCCAAGATCGGGGAGTCCACGACCTAAATAACCTAGTTGTAACCAGTCCCATTTAGAAACCCGTCTTCCCATCCACCATGTCTTAGATTAAATCTGTCGCGAGTATTAGAGGAATAAGTGATAACATCTCAGCAGTACTCCTTGGGAGGCTGAGTTCTAATTTCACGGGGTGGGGGGTGGGGGGGCAGCCATTGTATGAAAGCTAATAGGGCTTCCCTAGGACTTGCTTGCTTGGGGTGGTCCAACCTGGTCTTCAAAACCATGAACCAGGGAACCCTGATGACGATGATTCCTCTTATCCTCGCACCCCCCTTTCAGTTCCTGCAGGAAGACTACAGCCGTGCTCCGGCTCCCCGACTGCTCAAAGAGATCCAGGAAGCCAAAAAGCATATTCCTCAACTGCAGGAGCAGTTGTCCAAAGCAACCGGCTCTGCTCAGGTAAACAGGAATCGGATGGTTTTTACGGTCCGGATGGATCTGGGCTGCCTTAGTTGGGAATGCCGGGTGAGAGCGAACCGTTCCCCTTCCACGCCTTGCAGCAATTCACACATTTGGCCTTCCAGGGATAGCAAAATCAAAGGATGCGCAAACAAATGCCAGCACCGACTTTCTAATTTAGCTCACAGAAACTGGTTTTGATAGGGAGAGCATTATATGCATTATATGCAGAAATTAAAGCCTTGCGATAACAAATTACACACTTCTCACTTTGCTAAGAGAGTCTGGCTGGGGGTATTTATGCGATCGTTGCAGGCAAGGATGTCTCCGCTTTTATCTGTTGGTGCATCCCTTAAATTACCAAGAGCCTTGATAGTACAGTGGTTTAGTGCACCCTGTCATTAACACAGCTGCCTGCAATTTCTGCTGGTTTGAATCTCTCCAAGGCTCAAGGTTGACTCAGCCTTCCATCCTTTCTAAGGTAGGTGAAATGAGGACCCAGTTTGTGGGGGCAATAAGCTGACTTTGTATAAATATACAAAAGTATGAAGGCTATTGCTTAACGCATTGTAAGCCGCCCTGAGTCTCCGGAGAAGGGCGGCATATAAATCAAATTAAAAAAAAAAAAAAATTATGAAGAAGCTGAGGGGGATTATTATTTGTTTTGCTTGCTTGTTTACAGATAATTAAATTGTTCTCTAAGCAGGTGGCCCCACCAAATATCTTAACAGGGTCACCTGCGGCAGACTGTTTAAATGTTTTATTAAGGTGTCTGCTGTTTCTTAACCTCCTCTTTGTCCGTTTCCAGGATGTCCTTTTGTCTTCCAAATCTATATCCGAATCTTTGCAGATCACCGAGGTGGAAGCTGAGAGGGGGGATGGGTCAAATAAAGGAGATGGTCATTTTGGTGATGGCCCCCAGGTGAATGACACAGCAGAGGTGAGAGCTCTTGACTGAGGGGAAAATGATGTTTTATTAGTGAGATATGGCAAAGCTCTGTGTCTCTCCTCCGCTAAAAGGAGGGAGATTCTAGCACAGGTAATCCTCCACTTAACATGACAATAGGGACCAGAGTTTCCATTGCTAAACAAGGCTGTTATTAAATGAGTCACACCTAGTTTTACAACCACCTTTGTCATGGTTATTAAGCAGATAATTGCCGTTAGGGGAATCATGCAGCCATATTGACTTGGCTTGTCAGAAACCAAGCTGGGAAGATCTCAAATGGCAGGGTCACATGACCCTGGTATGCTCTAGTCTTTGTAAATACTTGCTGGTTGCCAAGCATCCAAATTTTGATCACGTGACATGGGGATATTGTAACAATTGTTAAGTGCAAAGACCAGTTGTTGGTCACTTTTTTTTTTTTTTTAAACAAATGCTAAATGACTGGTTGGGGACTATCTGTATATGTTATGTTTATTTATTTTGTTATATTCTCTGCCCTGACAGTAAGAAGGTAGAAATGTTTACAGGTAGCCAAACAGCTTCCTGATTGAGCTGGAATTTCCTGTTTGTCCTCGCAACAGCAACCCTGTATTTGTGACATTTTATTCTCCTTACCCTCTTCCTTCTCCTTTTCTCAGTTGTTACATTTAAAAAAAACAACAACAACATTTGGCAACTGTGTATCTCCAAATGTAATTATTAGTAGCCCAACAGGGCTTCTGAAAGTAGTTCAGAAAAACCTGGATTTATGCAGTCTTTGTCAGAAAACGTTTTTGGTGGATTGAAAATTGGGTTTTGCTTTGCCCCATTCATCCTTTATCAAGGGATTTTTGTAATGCACTGGTTAATATTTCTAGAAAATGTTTGAAAATTTTAGCTGACAGAAAATTGTATCCTCCTAAAAGGATCTGAATAAACGAATCTAAGATAGTTTCCTATCTTTGGACATTCCTTCTGACTGGAGTGAGGCAAACATTTGACCTGGGTTCAGGGGATGGGTCAAAAGCTGTTGACCCGGTCCTGCAAATGTCGGAGATAACTGACAAGACTAAAGTGTGGCAGTCAGACTCTGTGCAGAAGTAAAATCCTATGTTAGTTCTATGAAGCTTTGAGGCACAAGAACTTATGACCTCCCCAAAATATGAACTGTGGAATGAGCATGACATAAGCTCACATTGGTTAAATTCCTGCTCTTTGTGTGTGTGTGTGCTTCCTGTCATTACAACCAACTGGTTAACTTAGTGTGGTCTTTCAACTGGCCCCACCAATGAATTGCAGTGGTTTTGTTGTGGGGTAATTATTCTTGTGAACCAAAATTGCTTATTGCCACTGTGAAGATTAAAATCAGCATTGTGGTACTTACTAATAGCGTCAAATTGGGCAACATTCATCTGGTAGAATCTGATTGGAGATCTTGAATGCACTGTGGCAAAAAAAATTAAAAAAAAATAACGATTCCAGGTATCTTGTGAGCTGGTTTTGGAAATTTGTTATTTTTATTCCCTTAAAGAAACATTGAGCCTTTTTTGAGATTGTGTTTCAAAAGGAACTGGAATATTATTAGAATGTGCTATGTTTTAATGCCTCATACAGAATTAAGATCAGAGAAGACATTGAAATTAGAATTATCAACAGTTGGCATGTATACAATGGAACGTGCAAAAGCAAAGTTAAATGAAAAGATCTAACAATATGTATCCCAAATCTGTTTTTTTTTTTTTTTTTTTTTTTACTAGTCTCATACATCCTCTTTAAATTGTAGCTGCTAGACTTGATAGGATCTTTTATTGTGTCCTGCTTTTTAACATAGTAAACACTGAGTGGAGTGTTTTTTTCCATTTCCCCTCCTCCTCAGAGTCCTCGCAGTGTCTTGAAAGATCAGAGCTATCTGGATGACAGCCCAGAGAAGACTGAGACTCATGAAACGGTAAGAGTACCTTGAATATTTGGATAGAAATTTCTGCACTAGCCACGGACAAGCATTTGTGTTCTTTCTTCCTCTTTTCTCTTCTTGAGGTGCCACTGGATTTTTGACCTTGTAGAGGCACGCTCAACTTTTAATTAGGTTTTTTATAAATTTAGACAGCTCGGAGATTTCAGAAATCCACATTGCTTGTTTCTTCTTGATTGGATGTTTCCATCTGTTAAGATTTTGTAGTTGGCAGTGCAACCTTCTCATTACAATTTATGGAGAACGGCTCGTCGACATTTGCTTATCTGCAGGCATTTTCGGGTTCTGTTTCCAACACTTCTGTCCCTGGTGGCAAAGCTGGGAGAGATGCCTGCCTCTTACCCTACATAGGGCCCCCCAGTGGGTTCATTTTAAGTGTATGTGAGAGATAGAATAATGCTCTTAGTCTGTACGTACACTTGCCAAGCAACTATTGCATTATATCTGTGATCTGAGTTCCTAACTTGGTAGGCAGGCATTTTTATAACAATCCACAAAGTTTTTCAGGCTCCAATCCAGGGGTGTCCAACCTTGGCAGCACAGCTGGCTGGGGAATTCTGGGAGTCTTAAAAGTTGTCAAGGTTGGATACCTCTGCTCTAATCTATTTTCTCTGGAGTGCCCTTGACCTGAAGAGGCGAAGGCAGTAGCCATGCTCGACTAGTTCTGCCTTGACATTAAGGAAGCGAATGTATTTCTTTCCTCTGAGGAAAGAGAACCGGCAATCCTGGAGGCTTCAAAGACATGCAGATACTGACCTCCCAGCATTATGTCAAGAAGCAACGATTGTAGTAGAAACACGCCATGCAATTCTGTATTGAGAACATTCATGGAACAGGCCTTTTAGCTCAAATTTTCACCTTCCAAAAGTCCACCACGTCTGGCCAAAATCAAGTGGCAGAACATCCGTTTTTCTTAAGCAAAGAAAAACTTTGCTTTTCCCATGATGTTCTGAATTTTGTTGGGGAGGGTTTATTACTGGACTGGCATGGCGGTGTTCCACATACCAGTTTTTAATTTACTTAGCAGATGTGTATCCTGTTTTCCAAAGTCCTCAAAATCAGATGACAATGTTTATAAGCGTATAACAGATTCAGCAAGAATCACACACTGCAAACACAACAAAGCAGCCAGCTCCATTAAAACGGGACCTGACATCTGACTTTTTTTCTTCCTTACAGGGCAGTTTGGGTTAATGGCTCCACGGTAGGGAGGGAGCAATCCAGCTGGAAAGGATGTAGGCCCCCAGTGTTTTCTTTGCCTCCTCCCTCCCTCAAATTCCACTGCCTTTTTTTTCCCTTTCTACACTCTACACTCCTCCATATAACAGTACTTCAGTGAAAGTACCAGCTTCTGTAGTGGCTCAAATATTTGGTTTAAGGGCAGGCTGTGCAGCTGTTTAACAAAAGCTATCTTTACTTTCGGTAGCTGGTTGCGTCATTTGGTTTAATGAACAATAGCGGTTTTGATAGAAGACTTCATTTTTATTTGATCGGATTATTTTATATAGGCGCTCACAATATGTACAGTGTATTGGAATCAAGAAGTATAATGTATATCCACCAATTTTTTTTTTCCCCTAAGATTTCTTTAAAAAATCTTTTTTTCTTCTTCTAGTGTATAGAACTGTCAGGGGAAAATGGCCTTGTAATATTCACACTCACTGAAATAGAAACGACACTGATTTCTTTTCTCTGACAATGCCAGGATTCTCCATCCAGCCTTGGAAGCCCTTCTTCTCGTGTGGCACCTCCAATCATTGGAGCAGAAGATGATGACTTTGATGGTGAACAAGAACAGGTAGGATCTTAGCCTGCCAACCATCATGCGATTACTTTCTTCAGCTTAATTTATCTTACTACCACCATCGCCACCACCATCCACCCCAAAATTTGGATAGAGCAGGGGTGTCAAACTGGCGACCTGTTGGCCGGATGCTCACATGTAGGCCACATCCACCCCAGCTCCGTGAATGGAAAAAACATCACAAAATGTTACATGACGGCAACATGACACGGCGAGTTTGACACCTGAGGGATAGAGGATTCATTTTAAGGAAATTCTGTTAACATTTGTTGAAAGATATACTGATATGTTTCCAGTAACAACTTCAATTTCCTAAAGCGTTTGTGAAAGCAGTTTTGTGTACTCATTTGTAATCTTAGTACTTTACACCGATTACAAAGTATAAGTATATAATTATAAGATTTATCAATATAAAGTACCTTACCTTAGTTTAGTATCTAAACTGTCTTATCTGGTTTGAATTTTGGCGGCAGCATATAAAAACTTCTTTCCCATTACATATGCTTTTGGTTCGCTGGAGATTCATAAGGGAGTCTCAGAGAAAGAGGTTTGTAGTTTAAAAAGATCAAAGATACATATTAGGATGAAAATAACAGGATGAAGGTTTTATGTGAGTTTATGATGGAAGAAATGTGAGTGCTTGGAGGGCTCATTCTGAAAATGTCCATGTTTCTCTACAGATCAACGGGCAATGTAGCTGTTTCCAGAATATTGAGCTACTGAAATCACGTCCCGCTCACCTGGCTGTCTTTTTGCATCACGTTATTTCCCAGTTTGACCCTGCTTCTTTGGTAAGATGCCACTTTACAGCTCATTTCTGTGTTATGTATCAGATGGGTTCTGAATTCCCATTCAGCCTAAATATATCTTTCCCCATTTGTCACCTCCCAGCTGTGTTGAACCAATTCCGATTACACCTCAGCCCCTACAATCTGTCAGGCAATTCAACAGATGTGGAGGATATCAGTTTGAGGAAGGCTGATATCGATTTGAGTGGGGGACAACTCTTATTTTGTTCTGATATTGTAAATATTGTGCAAAGCGTGGTCACAGAAGTGAACGGCTGAGGGAAAAAATGTCATTTTCTAACCCTTTGAGAAGAGTTCATCGCTGTGAAAACTCTCTTTAAAACCCGAAAGAAACATTTGGAGGTAGAATTAAGTTTCCGCTCAACTTTTATCATTTACTGTATTCTCGTTTTCTGTTTGTGTAGCTCTGTTACCTGTTTGCGGACCTGTACAAACAAACAAATTCCAAAGAGACTCGCCGAGTGTTTGCTGAATTTAATCAATTTTTTCTGGATCGAGCTGCAGTAAGTTCCAAACACATACAGAAAAGCTACAGAAGGCACATTCTTGTTTTAATCTTCTGTTCCTTGTTTTGATGGGCTTGGAGCCTTTGAAATTAGATCATCCGCAGTGCTTTGTAACTCATTTTTTTGGGGGGGACCAAATCACTCATGTTTTGAAGGTAGATTACATTTTGTTTTTACATCCAGGGAAATGGATACAGGTAATCCTTGACTTTAACCAAATTCATTTAATGGCCGTTTGAAGTTACCATGGCACCGGAAAAAGTGACTTACAGTATGACCTGTTTTCACACTTATGATTATTGCAGCATCCCCATGGTCACATGATCAAAAACTGGACGCTTAGCAACTTATACTTATGACAGTTGCACTGTCCTGGGGTCATATGATCACCATTTGTATCCTTCCCAGCTGGCTTCTAAGAGGCAAAGTCAGTGGAGGAAGCCGGATTTGCTTAATGACCACATCATTCACTAAACAACCCCAGTGATTCGCTTAGCAACTGTGACAAAAAAGGTCATTAAATGGGACAACTCACTTAAGAACTGCCTTGCCCGGCAACAGAAATTTTGGGCTCAATTGTGGACGTAAATCGAGGACTACCTATATGGGAAAAGGTTTTATGTGTGTTACTATGTATGTACATGAATCTTGGAATGATGTACACCCCGTGGATATCAGGAGGTAGGAGTATATTCATTCTCAGAATTAGTCAGAGGAAGAATTTTCCTTACGTTTTAACCTTTCATTTTTGCAGAACCTGAAAGTCCCAGTTCCAGATGAAATTGCAAGTGATTTAGGTAAGATTATTGAAAATAATCTAGATAAGATTGTTTTAGAACTTGGACATGTTATGCTTTTTGAGAAATTCCAATGAATTTTGTATCGTAGCATTTTTTGATATCAACAGGTGTAACTTGGGAGGCAGGAAAAATTGTATTAGCAATAGTCCTTAGACTTATATACCGCTTCACAGTCCTTTACAGCCCTCTCTAAGCGCTTTACAGAGTCAGCATATTTGCCCCCAACAATCCGGCTCCTCATTTTACCGACTATGGAAGGATGAGTCAACCTTGAGCCTGGTGAGATTCGAACTGCCAAACTGCTGGCAGCCAGTGATCATCAGAAATAGCCTGCAGTACTGTGTTCTAACCACAGCACCAGCGCTGTATTTGAGTAACGTCAGCCCCAGTGGGGAGATAAAGCTTCCAATTATTAGATAGGAAAAAAAAATCTGTGCTGCCGAAGTAAAGCTAAAATAAAAGTCAGCTAAATACTTGGTTCTAAATAAAATGGATTTTCCCCTTAATCTGCAGAAAAGAGAAGGCTGGAATTAATTCCTGAAGAATTGCACCGCCACTGTATTCAAGCTATGCAAGAAAAAGTGTTTCTCGAAGTACAAAAGCACCTTGAAGATTTTAGGTACATGTTGTTTATCGGTTAAATTTTGTGCAAACGTTGAAGTTTAGTTATTGTTTATTTGTAGTGTTTTAGGGAATACTTCCTGCCAAGTATCCATCTTCATTTTGAGGATTTGGGGTTTTTGGAAATTAATCTAAGTCAGTACACGCTGCAGTCTTAAATGTGGACAGGCTTTCAAGCACCCAAATTCAGATTACGTGACCATCAGGGTGCTACAGTGGCTGTTACTTTGAGGACTGGTTTCTCAACACAACCATAACTTCAAACAGTCACTGAACGAATAGTTATTAAGTGAGAACTGCCTGTCTTCTTTTCACATAATGCATAATGTGTTCTTTTTAACTGATTGGATTCATTGAGGTATGAAAGGCGTATTTAAGAAAAGCCTGCTGAATCGGTGGCCCACTTGAAGATGAGCCCCCATGGCTTCCCTTCTTGTGCTCACAAGGGTTTCTCACTCTTTATTCTGTGCCTTTAGACAGAAACGCAGCATGGGCCTCACGCTGGCAGAAGGAGAACTGACCAGGCTGGATGCAGAACGCGTTCGGGACCGGATGACCTTAGAGAAGGAGAGAGCGTGTGCGGAGCAAATCCTGACTAAAATTGAAGACGTGCTGTAAGTATGCCTGAGGCAGACACAACCTTCTAGCTGTCCTGTGCAGAGGAAGGAACTTGGGGAGGAAGGAAATTACTCCATCTTCCCTCAGAGATGAATTTGATAGGTAGATGCTGCGCTCAGATCATTGCGTTCTGTTGTAGCTGTTAGTCCGGCTCTAAAAAATGGAGCTGGGGCCCAGCAATATTTAATTATTTCTGTTGATGAATTGTCGTAAAGCAGAGCCTATGTTTTGCAGAGGAAAACAGGGCTTGACAAACCATAAGATGAGAGGTATGCCTCTTAATTACAACTAGCGCTGGTAGTTGCATTCAAGTGTAAAATACGACTTAGATTATCCAATCTTGGTTCATTGTGGTCATGACCCGAGACTTCTTGCTAACAACTTTCAACAACAAAATGTAGAATTTTTATGCACTCTACATCTGATAGTTGTTCCATTTATCATTTAACCCCCTGGCCATATTCCTATAGTAGTATAACAATTTGGGTTGAAGGACAAGACAGTCTTTGCCAGTCTAAATAAAAGTCAATATCGAGCATTGAAACTGACATTTTAAAATTAATTTTTGCCTCTTTCCTCTGCAGGATGTCATCTCAGCCTATAGAAGAGGATAAGAGGTAATTAAACCCTGGTTACAATCACACTAAACCTTTCCATTCTGGTTTATTATATGTGCTGAACTGGTGGAGTCCTCTGTTGGCGGTTTAGGCAAATTACAGTTATTTTCTGTATATTCTTCTCTCAACACTCTTTTACACCAATACATTATAATCCGACAGGACCTGGATCTATACAATAACAAGCAAGGGATCTTTCACAGCCGTTCTATCCCACATCCTACTTTAAGAGAAACGGCAGTGACTGAATTTAAAACTACATGCCTCCCTGTAGTTTGGGTTTATGAGTATTATAATTGCTAGTACTCAATACTTTTTGGATCACGTAATTTTTCTTTCAATTATTATTATTAATTCCCACTTAAATCAACAATTTCAGGATAATAATGATGTTGATTATTTCACTAATAAGATAATAGAAATAATCATTTGCAGGTAGATCTTCACATCTTCCTTCCATAACAATATAAATTGTCAGTGTCAGAAAAATATACTGGAAAAGAGAGAAGCTCATTTGCCATCCCATCATTGAAGTAATGTGATATTGTTTTCCCGTTCTTCTGTTTGGTCTCATCTACAGTTCAGCTATACAGTATGTTATTCTCACCTACATGAAGCACCTTGGTGTACGTGTTAAAGAACCCCGGAACCTAGACCAAAAACGGGGACGGATTGGATTCCTGCCAAAGATAAAGGTAAGGTGGATATTTTTTAAAAAATCAGAATTTCTGTCCAGGTGCCTGTTTGGCAAATTGATACGTAACTATTTTAAGAACATGATGTTAACAAAGCACAACTGTGATGTTAATTAGTACCGTGTGTCTCTGACACTTTGAGCCTATTGCAAAAGCCTTTTTCCTTCAATAGAAGAAAAATTGTATCTAGTAGAAAATAGAGTTTCTGAATCTGATGTTGGAGACAAAGTAGAGTATATCCTATGTACAGCCACTTTAATTAGCCACCCTGGTAGAGAATACAAAATTAAGCATTATGTACATCTCTTTTGCATGGACTGAAAGTGTATTAGGTCTTGTACCAGAAACTGAATTCCTTACAAGCTGTTGCAAAAAAGTGAAAAGTGTCAGTTTTGAAACTTATTTTATTTTTAGTTTATTTATTAGTCCAATTTATATGCCGCCCTTCTCCGTAGACTCAGGACCGCTTACAATGCATTATAGCAATAGCCTGCATACTTTTTTATATATACCTGCTTATTAGGGCTTTCGGCCCCCCCAGGCGGTGTTGTTCTATACAAAGTTGGCTTATTGCCCCCACAATCCGGGTCCTCAATTTATCTACCTCGAAAGGATGGAAGGCTGAGTCAACCTTGAGCCTGGTGAGATTCGAACTTGCATTAATTGCAGGCAGCTGGCAGCTAAGTGCTAGCACTTAACAGCACTTTAGTCCGCTGCACCACCGAGGCTCTTATTAACTAAGGACATTGATACAACATTGTAAAGCAGCTCTCTTTTAATAGGGTCAGCTAAGGGAATTTCAGTGAATTGTTCCCTTTCTTTGGAACTGTGCATTTTTCTGCTTTGAGCACTAAATGTTCTAAGAGACCATGCATCTACTTGTGTTGGTCTCTCGTTAGTCTTTACACAGCAGTTTGTTTCCATCTTGAAGGTGTAAAATCATTTGGTAAATCTGAATTGCAGAATAACTAAAACTTTCCTTTTAAATCAAGCCATGTCCATCCCATGGCCCAAAGGCCGCATGCAGCTTGGACAGCTAGCAATGTGACCCACAGGATCGTAAACTTTTAACATTATTGTGTGATTTTTAGCGATAACAATACACATTAATTCTATTTTTTATATATATGGCTCAAGACAATTCCTTTTCACTCAGTGTGGCCCAGGCAAGCCCAAAAGTTGGACACCCACGTTTTAAAAGGTTTCATGAAAAGGCACTTTTGACAACCATTATTACTTTCGGTTCCTTTTCAACTGCAGCAAAGTATGAAGAAAGATAAGGAAGGGGATGAAAAGAAGAGGAGAGTCTTCTCAAATATCCTGGGACCTCCAAGGAGGCCGAGCCGCCATGACAGCTATGCAAGTATGTCAACTGAAGATATACGTATTTTGTTTTTCTAGTTAACTTGGTCATAGTTTCCTGAAGCTAGACTACGGTGGATGTATTTTTCAGATTTCAGTGGAGACTAAATTTTCTGCATTGCTGATTACTCCTTATTTACCCAGTAGGCAGAGCCATGGAGATACAAAAACAACGCCATCCAAAGCACTTATCCTCCTCGTCTTCAGTCAGCCCGGAACCGCCAGAAGTGGTCAAGATGCGCCAAAGTGGGATCAGTGATGGCATGGATTCAGCCTTCCAGCCTGCTAACTTGGTGTCTCCAGCAGTTTCCGGAACGTTCCCATCTCAGGAAGGGAGCAAAGATGGCGAAACGGGTAAATTGACATCATCGTCAAAAACTGCATTACAGTCTTTTTTCACTTCCCAGTTGCAAGAGGAAAACATTCCATTGTCATGGAAGTCACTGTCATTTTATAGGTTTCTGACTGCTGAAAGGCCACTTATCTCATTCGAGAGATGATATGTGGTCCTAGGAAAAATAGGTGGAGAAATGGTGGGAAACACTTTAGAAAACGGATGGCTTTAGATGTTTGATACAGCTCTGCCTTATTGATTTGTTGTGTGCTTATATTTAGGGCCAAAGCAAGTTGGAGAAGCAATTAATCCTGGTGATTCTGTGGACAGCATACCTTGTACGCCTAGCGTCATATTTGATTTTCCATCTCCTCCCCTGGACCATTTGCAGGAAGAAGAAGGCGAAGTTGATAGGCAAGTCTTAGCCTCAAACTTAAGCAGTAACTTTTGTAATTTAGAGATACGAGAATAAAGTATGGCATGTCTTTGTAGGACAACAGAGATGACAGCCTAGATAGTCAATTCAATTGTCGACCACTGTTTTTAGTCGTTTATAACTCTGTTCCTCATTGGTTTGAAGTTCATCTTGAGTTACTATTGAACTCTCTATCTAAAGTGATCAATTTTTAAAAAATCACTTTCTCAAATAACGTTTTCATAAAAGTTTGGTTTCCTTTCTAGGTTAGGAGAATCAGGGACTCCAAAACCTTTCCGCAAGTGAGTACAAGTATACATGTGTTTAAAATAGATTCTGGCAAGTTTCTTATATTAGTCTGACTATAGTGGAAGGAAGAAAAGGCCCATAAACTATCAGCATCTTTATTGACTTCGGATAGAGACAACTAGAAATCCAAATACGTTCATATAAAGTTTTCCTGTGAAACCTAGATATGGTACAGAGCAGGGGTCTCCAAACTCGGCAACTTTTAAGACTTGTGGACTTCAACTCCCAGAATTCCTCAGCCAGCGCAGCTGACTTGTGGACTTCAACAAAGCTTTGCTGGCTGAGGAATTCTGGGACTTGAAGTCCACAAGTCTTAAAGTTGCCAACTTTGGAGACCCCTGGTATAAAGCAGGCAGATCCTCATTAAAATTTAATTAGCTGTTATGCTGTCTCTGGGAAATGTGCCTTTCCCCTTTTTGCTGAGCTGCAACCTTGTGGCTCTCTCCACCTAAAATATAAAAAGAAAATACTAAGGATACAATACGAAGCTTGATTAGACATCATTTCCAACCCTAAGGCAAGTGTTAGTCACCAAGGACCCAGGCTGCCTTATTATTCCTTTGTCTTTCTTACTCTTCCCACAAAGTGCCTTGCTAAAGTTAAAGGGGCCTCTTTCCTTTCCCTCTTCCTAGAGTGGACAGTGTGAGTGCTGGGGATGTCCACAGTGAAGATGAGCTCTTTGATTTCGACATGGAGACTGACCAGCCCAACTGGCAGCAGCTGGTGAGCCGTGAAGTGTTGCTTGGCTTGAAACCATCTGAAATTAAACGCCAGGAAGTGATTAATGGTGAGTTTATGGAGGAGGAGGGTGGAGGGGGAGAGAACCAGAGGAATGCCAATGCTTGGTTGTTTCTTTGTTTTCTGTAACTGAGGTGCTGTGTCCACCCTCAAAATCGCAACGTTGGCTTTCAGTCACATTGTCCAGAGGAAAATTCCTAGGAAGATGAGAGGGAGGTTGGCCTGCCATAGTTTTGAAGGCAGTGCCAATTGTGATATATTTGGGGCAGTAAAAGACAGCTAGAGCATGTCACTTAGATTCTTCTTTATCTAAAAGGGTTTGTTCAATTGTTCAGTAATTCAGGGAATACCTCCTGATATTATTCTGAAGGTGTTATTTATCTGCACATTCTTCATCTAATCTCCTCTCTCCCTTACGAAGACCATCACAACCACTCTTATTTGTTCTCCTTCTTTCCAGAATTATTCTACACTGAACGCGCTCATGTCCGTAAGCTGAAAGTCCTGGATCACTTGTTCTATCAGCGGGTGTCCCGCGAAGGGATTCTGACAGCTCCTGACCTGCGGAAAATATTTTCAAATCTGGAGGATATCCTCCAGCTTCATAGTGAGTGAGGCTGCCTGACTGCTGGATTAATAAAGCAGTTATCGGAGTGACTAACCCAGAAGGCTTCACCGAGGGTGTCACATCTAAGGCATGAGGGGCTGCCTGGGGTTTTAGGGCCTCAGATTGTGCTGCATAGCTGTTTGTATGTGTGAGAAAGGGTTTTGTTGGCCACTAGAGTAGAGTGGTGCTTGAATCTGTGCTTACTGCAAGCTTGTTATCCTGTCTCAGACTTTAAATTAATTCACTCTGTGAGCCAATCACTTATAAAAGCTATTGGACAAAAAGGGTGTATATGAAATAGAGGAGGAACAGAGGAGGAGGAGGAAGATTTTATGAGGCTGATTATTTTTGATTCCTCATAAATATTTTCCAAGAAAATAATCCCACAGAATATTGTTCCCTTCTACCACATTGAACAGCAAAATAACTTAATACATATTGAATTCTGTTCTATTATATTATAGTATACAATACAGAGAGTTATCTTGGTCTAATTGTTAAAAGAACCAGGCTAGAAATCAGGAGGCTGAGTTTTACCCTGCCTTAGGCATGAAGGCCAGCTGGGTGTCTTTGGGTCAGTCATTTTCTCAGCTCACAATGTCAGGTTCAGCTATCAAGTTGGATTAGTCAATTTCTGTCCCAGCCAATGGATCAACCAAGTCTTGTTCTGAAAAAAAAGGGACCCTGCATTGCAGAAAAATGCAGGAAGAAAAGAAAAAAAAAACACTCAGAAGTTGATCCTGAAATAACCATGGGGTGGTTAAATATGATTGGTTTCAGGCAATTGCTTTGGTTTTTCCCAAATCTCTCTCCTTCTTTCTTTTTCTTTGCTACTTAGCTGGACTGAATGAGCAGATGAAAGCAGTGAGGAAAAGAAACGAGACATCCGTAATTGATCAAATTGGAGAAGATTTGTTAACTTGGGTAAACTAAATGTTTGTGTGTGTACATATGAGAAACAACACAAGTTTAGGGTTTTTTTTTTCTTCCTCTAAGAATTGAAGTGTTTGAGAAATAAAAGATCAGCTGAGCTACAACTCTTACCTTGTCTAGAAATCTATTATCTGAAACTTCCATTCTGAGAGAATTATATAACAGGGGCAGTATTAAAATAGGAAGATTGAGCAGCATGGGGCATGTATTTGCTTCTGCTAAGAAATATCTAGCAGAGTGACTTTCAGAGTGAATAAGATAATTTAGCTTAAAGGTCACCATACCTCCTAAAGGAAAAAGAAGATTACTTGTCCTCTAAAATTTGTTCACAAAGTCAAGAGAGTGCAAAACTTGGAAGTGATAGGAAGACAAAGTTTTTAAGCATTTTGGAGAGTTTCAGGCTATAAGTTCTCACTTTAGGTTTTTGGAGTCAGGTAAGAACATTTAAAATACAAAAGTGCAGCAAGTATTAATGCATTCATCAGGGCATTAAAGAGTTAATCAGGATTTACTAAAAATGAGGCTTGCTGATATTTAGCAGCAATATATTTTGTGATAATTTATCATTTAATCTTGGGAGTTGTACATTAAAGTTGGTAATAGGAACCCCTATTTTTCCAAAGTTTGTGTAGAAGAATAGAAAGAAAGAGGCACATGGGTCTTCCCATGAACAGGCTAACACAGAACATGTCTCGTTCCCAAGCGTCCATCTGCTGTGTAAATAATCGTTCACGCTAGCATTATATCTGCAGTTCATTTTTTTTTTTTAACCTTTTGTACCTGTGGATTCTCATCCCAGTTCAGTGAAGCAGGCGAGGAGAAATTGAAGCAAGCCACGGCTACCTTCTGTAGCAACCAACCTTTTGCTCTTGAGGTGATCAAGTCACGGCAAAAGAAGGACTCTCGCTTCCAAACTTTCGTCCAGGTAAGTATTTGGGATTTGGCATCTAGCTGATCCTTGTTTTAGGACTGCTGGACATTGGAGGTGAGGACAAAACCAGTCAGTCCGTCCGTCCGTCATTCATTCATTCATTCATTCATTCATTCATTCATTCATTCATTCATTCCATTCAATTTACATGCTGCCTTTTGCAGCTCGAGGCAGCCCTAGACGACTTATAATAATTAAAATTATACTTTTTTATACAGGTAATCCTTACTTCATTTAGTGGCCATTCAAAGTTTCAATGGCTCTGAAAAAAAAAGTGACTTATGACCATTTTTTCACACTTACGACCGTTGCAGCATCCCCATGATCATGTGATCAAAATTCAGACGCTTGGCAACTGACTCATATATATATGACAGTTGCAGGGTCCCTGGATCATGTAATCACTTTTTGCAACCTTCTGACAACGTCGGCAGGGAACCCCGATTCACTTAACCATATTACTAACTTAAGAACAGCAGTGATTCACTTAACAATTGTGTCCAAAAAAAAAAAAGTAAAATGGCGCAAAACTCACTTAACAAATGTCTTGCTTAGCCACAGAAATTTTGGGCTCAATTGTGGTCGTAAATTGAGGACGACCTGTAATTTATAAATTAGAACTGTGCTTAATCTGTTCGGGCATGAGCTATTTTTTGCTATGAATCTTTAATATACTAATCCAGCGAAGGTGGCCTTTGCTCCATTTCAGTATAAGAGCTACCAAATAGTGCCCCCACCCCACCCCGCCCTTTAGCTTGGCTCTGTGATGAGCTGGTAGCTCATTCAGATTCATGTTAGCTTCTTGGAGTCAATTTATAGGCTGGAAGACAACCTCCCCCATCTAAGCCTCTGCAGGAAGTGGAGCTCTCCATTTCCAAAGTTGAGCTCTTAAAAAAAAAAGCCTTTCTGAGGCTGTCCTGTTTTTTTTTAAAAAAAAAAACAAACTGAAGGAGAAAAAAGAATAAATGCCAAGTATCTCACTTGATTTATGAAAGATCTTGGCTAATTTTCTCGGCTCGGTGGTTGGGATTCTAAAATATTATGTACTCTCTACATGACGCGAAAAACTAAGCTACCGTCTCCTGTAAGCCTGCGACTGAGATTGATTGCTGATCATATTAAGTCTGAAATAATGAGCAGTGGAAGCTGTTCCCAGGCTTCACCCTGGACCTTTCCTCTAATTGCCTACTAAAATAGGATTGTTTGCATTTCTGCTTAATCTTGGTTGTACCTTAACTTGTATTTTCTAGCCTGAAACGCAAACCACTAAAATGTTTATAGGGCAGTATCAATTCAGGTAATTATGGTCTTAATAAAAATTACAAATGCACTTCCACTTTTTCCATTTAGGAAGCTGAGAGCAATCCGCTGTGTCGCCGATTACAGCTAAAAGATATTATTCCCACTGAGATGCAACGGCTCACCAAGTATCCCCTCTTGCTGGATAATATTGCAAAGTACTCAGGTACCACGTTTCCCATTTTGTTTGTGGCTGGATTGGGATGTGGCAGTTGCAGAGAATGGTTTGGGTTCAAAATGAAACTCAAATTAACAAATTCCGTCAAAAAATAATTTGTCCCCATTTCAGTACCGCTTCATCTTTCTGAAATTATTTAATAATTTAATATTATTTAATAATTTTAATTATTTTTAAACTCTGTCTGTCTTTGTGTTTTTAATTAGGCTGTACACCGCCCTGAGTAGTTCGGGAGAAGGGTGGTATAGAAATAAAATTAATAAATAATAATAAATAAATAAATAAATAAATTCCCTTATTTTCCTCCAGATGAAGGAGCAAAGTGATGAGTTGTAATTAAAAAAATTAGATTGTTAATGATGAGGCTGGGTATTCATTTTTGCCATTGCCATTCCTCCCTTTTTGCACTCTTATTACCTACAACATTAATGCATGAATTTCACAAAGCATCGATACAAAGTTCAGCTTCATAATTTGCTTTTTAAAAGAAGCTTGAACATGTGGGGCGTTCACATTTTGTCTTAGCAGACAAAAGAATGCAATTTTGTCTGGAGATTGAGTGTATATGTGGTTATGTGTTTCATTATTATTGTTTCACATTTCACCCGTTTCATTTTTTTAGAGCAACCTTTAGAGAAGGAAAAAGTGAAGAAAGCAGCAGATCATTGTCGGCAGATTCTCAATTTTGTGAACCAAGCTGTCAAAGAAGCTGAGAACAAGCAGGTAAGAAGAGGCAGATGTAACTCGGTTTTCAAAAGCTGAAGCGGTTTATTGGCTGCGAGGGCGGGGTTATGGTTTTATAAATGAGAAGGCGTCTCTGTCTATGCTTTGTTTTAAAGGGATCCCAGAGTGACTAATTGTTGCTTGCCTTCAACTGACTTGAATTTGTCTTTTCTCAATAGCATTTGGAGGACTACCAGCGGCGGCTTGATTTGTCCTACCTGAAGCAGGTGGAGGGCCCTTTGCTGGATGAATTCAGGGTGAGTGGAAGAAAGAAGAGCGGGATCCTGAAATCTGATAAGCATTCAGAAATATACTTTGTTGTTCTTTTTGCTTCTGTTTCTACCCAATTGTATTGCCTCCAGTATTTGGATTTTAAGATACTGCAAAGGAAAAAGAATAAAAAATGATACGTATCTCACCACATTTGGGGCCAGTTCTCCTCAGGACACAGACCAGGGGTAAAATGCTCTTACCTTCGCTACCGGATCGGAAATGTGAACGCACGCGCCTCTTCTGCGCATGTGCAGAGGGTAAAAAACAGGACATGATGACGTCCCAGCTAGTGGGCAGAGCCTCCCGCCGCCGGCCCTACCGGCTCGCACGAGCGGGATAGATCCAGCCGGATTTCACTGCTGACACAGACGGACCTGGATTTATCAGCAAGCTGGATCAGGCTATATAAAATGAGAATTATTGTCTAGAAAAGGAGGCTTGAAAGGGAAATATGAAGTCCCTTCTTGTCCCTCTTCTCAGGTTAGAATTCTTTGGTGCAAAATGACCTCCCTACGATAATTACAAAGTGAAATAGTCAAAACCACTCTTTGCCTTTTTCTATGAATAAATAAGATAGTGAATAGGTATTAAAAGATCTCTGATATTGGTTCCTCAAATTTGTAATGGTGGTCCTTCTGATGAATATTTTGAATTTTACGAGCAGTGACCAGAAAAGTAGTTACAACACTAAAACACCTAGTAGGAAGTAAAATACAATAAAAGCAACAAAACACCAAGGACCTACCAATCAGAATGGATAATTTTTATTTTTATTTTTTGCTCTTTTTTTGGTAGAATTTAGATCTCACGAAGAAGAAAATGATTCATGAAGGGCCTCTGACTTGGAAGGTGAATCGTGACAAAACTATTGGTACGTTGTTATCTGTTCTTTTCATTGAGACTTGTAGGACATCGGGGGAAATTACATGAGGATGTTATGTAATTTCCTTAGAGCTAATTAAGCAATGACTATTTTGAAACGAGCCGGAAGATAATAAAGACCGCAGCGGTTTTCAATCTGGTTCTCAGAATTACAGATGGGTCTAAAATGCTTTGTATGCCTGGCTGAGAAATTTTATGGCTTATTATTGCTTCTGCTTGGGGTGCAGCCTTCGATAACTACAAGGTAGAAATAATAGCCCATTTCCGTTTTTCTCCTACCACTGCAGATCTCTATACATTGCTCTTGGAAGATATTCTGGTATTGTTGCAGAAGCAAGATGACAGACTGGTGTTGAGATGTCACAGCAAGATCCTGGCTAATACAGCCGATAGCAAGCACACATTTAGCCCTGTTATTAAATTGAACACAGTCTTGGTTCGCCAAGTGGCTACAGGTTAGTAGGGCTGAGAAGGTTAAGCAGTTCTAACGCTGTTTTGGAAAAAAAAAATGGTGCTGTCTAATCCAATCATTGCCCTGGGGGTCTAAGGATGGAATTCAGGGAAGAATAGCAGGTTGAAAACCATTGCTCATTAAGAAAAACCTCGGTGCTTCTCTCAAGCATCTAGCTGACCCTCAATTTTCCGACAGAATGCTCTCTGGGCAGTTGAGTCTAAATTGGAACTTTTCAGGCTGTATGGATATCATTATGATGTCTGGTCGATCCAGAGAAGTGTATTCTCCAGTAACAGCCTCATGTCAGTTGGTGGAGGTAATATAATGGACTGCTGTTTCCATACCCTCGATGGAAAGGAGCATATCAGGCCAAGTATCTCTTACCGTAAAGGGAGAATATTTGTAGCTCAGGGTTGAAACGAGGGTCCTTGGTGTTCTCTCTGTGCTCGGTTGTTTTCTTGTAGATATTTCATTGCCCAAACTAGGTAACATCATCACATCACTGATGATGTTATCTGGTTTGGGGTAATGAAACCCAAGGAACCCCCCCTCCCCCAAGTGTCTGTTATTGAAGTTGAAACACAAGTAGGTAACACCACAAGACAATGGTTCAACCCATACACACAGAGCTGCAAACAGGGCTATAGTAAAATCTATGTAGTTTGGTTACCATCTTGTTGGCTATCTGTGTCTTCAGTCTGCTGCACTTCTGATTTTTCTGGGGAAAGGTCCTAGGAGGGTAATATTCTTGTGGCTTTCTCCTCCCCTTTAGATTTATACTTAATAGAAGCAGCCCTGTTTGAATCCAGTTAAATAAAAGTGCTCGCCAGAATTGACTACTCTTAAAAAGCTGACTTACCCAGTTTGGGAAAAGAGCCTAATTAGGTTCCATACCGAAGTTGTATAATTGATTTTCCAGCAAATAGTGTAATAGATGCTGTAATTAAACCTCTGACCTGCGAGAGGTAAAGTGTGAGAATTGCTGCTTCATTCCTTTGGGCTAAGATTAAAGCAGTGGCTAATTTCAGCTATTTGGTTTCTAGTGGATTAAAACATAATCAGTCTTAGATATTTGAAGAACTTAATTTATATTAGTAGCATCCATAAGGAGCTCTGATATTGACTAGTGACAAAAATGGGAGGACGTAACTTTTTCATAGAACTTTATACAAATAGAAGTGAACTGTGTTGTCCTTCCTATCCTACCTGTTCGATGATCCTTCATGCAAAATGGCCCACCTCAGTCACGACACCTGTGCTAGCGTTTACTTGACCAAGGATTGATGCAGGAAATACAACATTGAGAGTCACACTTGAGCAAAGAAGTATATTGAAGAGCCACATAACTTCTTCCCAATTTAAGAAACCAGAATTTAAAAAACCCCAGGATTATTAAACCTCAGTTAATTAGTTGAGTAGTTACGGCATGGCTGTTTTTCTGCATGGAATTATTTCTTATAACTCTATATACTATATTCTTGAGTGAAGTTTATAGATAAGAAATGACATTTCTTATCATTTCTTTATCTGCATATTTTACCCAGTGGATAAGAACTAGTTAAGAGCATTTTACAAAACAGTCTGAACACGCCAACTGTTGGAAAAGCTGATTGAGGGAAAGGGGGAATTGTGTTCTATCAGTTCAACCTATGCAACTGAAGTCCATTCTAAACTCATGTAGTTACTGCAACAATTACTGTCTTCTTCTCAACCATATCTGATATACAAAGCTGAATTCTAGTAAATCAAAAGACGACAGAGGTTCTATCAGCTTTAACTTGTTCTTTGTTTCTCCAGATAATAAAGCATTCTTTGTCATTTCCATGTCGGAAAATGGAGCCCAGATTTATGAACTGGTGGCACAGACAGTTTCTGAAAAGACAGTGTAAGTCGGCTTGGGAAAATGCAGACTATTTATCAGTTGTTAAGGAGGAAAATAAATCTTGTGTTCCAAATCTGTGAAGGAGCTTCCCTCTAGAAGTTGTAAGGTTTTTTTTTTTTTTACAGGACTCTTTGAGGATTCTTCCTCCCATTATGGCATATAAAGTCATCTTTTTCTCCTGCTGATAAAAATGGAGCATTAGATTTGAGGAGATTTAACCAAGAAACAAAACTGAGGTCCATGTAACATTCCACATTTAAAGTCAACCTGAATTAATAACATACTAATCAACAGCAGGGCTTCTCAAAACATGTCATAGGAAATATTTGTAGTCTTTAGTAAGTTACATAGAGCCATCTGTCATTAGGCAAAATGTTGGACAGTTTGTGTTTCTGCTGTTGTTTGAGAAGCAGGACAGAAAGGATGCCCTTGCCCTATGTTCTGCTAAAGTTTTAAATCTCAATTAGTTCAAGAAGAGCACCCAAAGTATGAAAATTGGGGATATGGCCCTATTCAGTTTCAAGCAGAAAAGGTACTTCAAAGCGACTTAAGCACCCTCATTACACCAAGGCCACACATACGTAGAAAAAGACACAGTACCTTAAATGGAGCACTGACGGGAGTAGAACTTGTGCCCATCTCTCAGGAGACAGGGAAGAAGATGTATTTTGGACAAATTTCTTTATATTTGCATTATTATAGATGGCAGGACCTCATAGTACAGATGGCAGGAACCGTCAAAGTTGGAAGAGGCAGAAATGTAATTCCATTGCCACAATCGGGACCATGCGAGTAAGTTGGGGTGGGGTGGGGGAAACCCCGTATGTCTGAACAAAAAGAAATTTTGATTGGTGTTTAATTCCATAGATAGCCTGTAACAATGCAGGGTCTTCCTTTTAAAAAGACGCAACTTATGAGTGAGGATTTCAGAGTGATTGATTTGTTTTCCTTCTTTGGCTTTCAGAGAAGACCAGGAAGAAGATGACCAGCATAAATTGAAGGAAGAACAGACGAGCCCAGATAGCAGCAAACAAAGCCCAGGTAAAAGCTAAGGGCAGATTTCAATGCACTGCTGATTATGCTGGAGAGCTTGAAGACTTCCTTGATTGAAATGAGCCTTTTTGGAAAATTACCTTAGACAGGGTATGGTACAGAATTCTGCAGATATGTTTCACTTTTTTCTTCAAGAGACTCAGTAGTCAATGGTACATTAATACTTTTTTGTATTCTGTTTGACATCACATTCCCTGCCTCCAAAGATTTGGAAGTCCATAAATATGTAAGTTCTGCCGTTTGAGCTGTCACTCCAAAAGAAGAGCTAATAAAATTTAAACTATGCGACAAAGAGAATGCTTACTTACTCATGCTTATGCTTTCTTTTAAACTCTCGTGTTCATTTTGGCATTTGGTTTGTTCATTAGATAAAGATTTGGGGCTGAAGACTCCGTCTCCTTCAGTGACCATGTCTGAGAAGTCAGAAGAGGAAGAACTTCTGGAAGCCAACAAGCAGTTTGGAGAAAAACTACCAACTGACCTACTGATTAAAGAGTCACCCGAACATTACAGCCAAAGTAGTCCAGAGCTCTCATTCCAAGCTTCAGAAAATCGATGGGCGTTGGATGCACTAAGAAACTGTAAGTAATTGAAGGTACATGAATCTGAAATTTTGAAATAGGTAGAAATTTTGTCTGATGGATTTAGAGGTATATCTGTTGCCTCTTGAACAAATGAAGATAACCTGCCTTTCAAACATCGGGTAACAGAAAATCAGATTATCAGGCTATGCCTATATTCCAGTGATAACACCAGTGTTGTGCTTAGACTGTTTTCCAGTTTGGCTTAGCTTCTCCTAAATTAAGTGAAAGGTGACTTGGACCCCTAACTTCTCTGACCCCTGGCCATTTGACTGAAGGCTGATGACAGTTAGTGGAGAAATCCGACTTCTGTCTTCCAGTTCCTAGGGCAAAAGCAGTGAGAGCCGATGGCTCCTCCCCTCCTCCTGCCTCTTGACTGACGCCTTCAAGAAGAGAGAATAATTGCCAGGACTTTACTTTGACGCTCTCGCATTTCCTTTCAGTGGGCTTATTGAAGAAATTACTGATGCAGCAGCTTGGCATGTCTGAACAAGCATCCCTTGAAGACTGGCATCCTTTTTCTGACCATAGAAGAGATCTGCCAGGGGCCCCTGAGGAGAACATTGTCAAGAGAGGACTTCAGTACTCGGATAACGATGACACTACCCTGTCTGGGCCTGGAAGGACACCCACGGGGACAAAGACAAATGACTTTGAACTTAGTTGCGATAAATGGCCTTCGAACGAATTGGTATCCCCAGGGGACCCTGTGTTGCATAGCGCGCAGTTGATGGACCCCTCGAGAACAAACCCAGAGCCCCCAGCCAAGGAACTGGAAGGAGGAACCAGTGCTGCGGATGATGGTGGGGAGCACTTTTTTGATGCTCAGGAAGCTCACGGTGAAGAGAACCCATCAGAAGGTGACGTGGTAGATGGGAAGGAGGTCGAAGAGGTGCAGCTACGGATCTCAGGTGAGTCAATTCACCAGGGTACAAATTTGAAACTAACAACTGAGTTGTAAAAGCTCCTGGGTGTTGTTGGGAAGGATGATGGAGTGCTTCTGAGCCATGACAGAACTTAAAAGAGTATCTGCTAAATGCTGAATTCTCTCATTAAGCGTGTTCCTAATAATCAGAGTTTCTCTGGATATGCTTGAAATGCATTGGGAGAGAAATAAGCAATAGAATTTGGAGGTGTGGTGTCGGGTTCCATCCATTGGCTATCTTATCATGGTTGGACCTTTTCCCTCTGATCTTTCGGAGCAATAAAAGGCTGATTAAATCCAATTAGAGCTTCATCACTGTAAGCTTTCAAGAAGGGAGTGGACTGCCATATGTCAGAAATGGTGTTGGGTCTGCTTGGGCGGGGGGTTGGACTAGATGACCTACAAGATCCCTTAATCTGTATATATATATTAATCTGTATACACCCCTTCTGTCCACCCGAAATCCCATTCAGATTGCCACTTCCCCTACATGGCACACGCTTTTAAGAAACTGCACATTTTTTCCATAAGCGGTGCCCCTCTTTTCTTCCAGAGCAAGGGCAAAGTGTGGCGGGAACTAGTTGACAGTGGAAAAGCTTCGTAACAGAGCAGCAAAAGTGTGTTGAGAAAGGAAGTTTGCACGAGGCACACAGACACAGATAGATCGGGTTATATGCTCCCCCAAGCCATTTATTTGCTGGAGCTGTTCATAAATGGGGGGCCACTAAGGTTGTTCTCTTTCCAGGAAATTATTTGATCCTCGATGGATATGGCACAGTACAGGAGAGCTCCACCGACGAAGAGGTACCTTCGCTCGTTCTAAAGTGCACTGCAGACAAAAGCACAATGGACTCTGCCAACCAGCTACCCAGGTCTCGGGATGGCCAGCCAGTTACAGCCAGTTCACCATTTGCAGAGGAATTGCTGGCCTCCCACTGGCAAGCTGCCAAGGAATCCAGTTCAGAGGCATTAAGGGCTTCCTTCTCTGTCGAGTCGCGTACCCTGATGATGCGTTACATCCAGAACATAGAGGCCAGCCTTCAGCATTTGAAGGTAGGGTGTTCTCGTTTAAATGGAGGATCTTTGGGCTGTATATATCCTTTTTTTTTAAAAAAAAAATGGCTAGATTTTAAAGAATTGGAGATTAAGAGGCTTGTGGGGAGTATGTCATCCAGAGAGGTATGTTTATCTTCTTGACTGATTTTCACAGTATCTTTTCAAACTAATGTTCAGTTCTGCCCTATAAATTCTAAAACCAGGAGAATCAGACGTTCTCCAGAATACATATATATATATTGGCTGGGTTGCTTAAGATTAAAGATTTGCCCTAGATTTTGGAGACAGAGATGAAAAATGAAAACCTTGGAATAACCCTGAGGAAGAGAAGCTTCCATGTTTGGAGAATGTGAATGAATATTAGGAATGACTTCTAGAAAAGAACTGCATTGTACAGTTTAAAGTTTAGAACACTGAAATGTAAAGGTTGAAACCAGTGTTGATTTATCAAAGCCAAGGTGTTGAAACTTCTTGAGCCAAAATTAAACAAAACCCTATTCAAGTCTCAGAGGCTCAAAAAGAGATAAGTCAATATTTTATTTAGAGGAATCTAGCAGAGCCGACAGTACTAAGATCAGACAGAAAGATTTGATGTGAGCATAGTGTCCTAAATGGAAGAGTTAGTTGCCACCTTATAAACAGATTCTTGCCTAACTTTGGCTTTAAGAATTTGTGTTGTGCACTCAAAACATCAAACATTTATTTCAAGATAGCCATTCGGTGCTCTCTAGTGTCCAATCTTCAAAGTTGTCTTTATTAGTTTTCGCAGTATATAAATAAAGGATTTTCCCCTGACAAAGGATCTTTTTCAATTAGCTTCAGAGGTTTAAATCAAGCCCCTCTGAGCAACAATAATCATCCTTTTGCTGCATATTCTCCCCCCCCTTTTTTTTTTGATACAAATCTTTAAATTTGTATAGGTAAACATTTTTTAAAGGATTGAAGGAAACTCACCCAGTGATTTCAATAAAACTTGCCAATCTGAAATTTCTAAATCTTTAAAAAAAAAAAAAAAAGTCAAGTCATAGGGGAAAAATTGAATCCAAAATGATGAAAAGATGAGCTTTGGTTGAATTTAAAGTCCATGTAGGCAATATTAGCTACTATAAGCATAATCCTGATTCCCAGCCAGTGACCAAAAAAAAAATGCAGTTCCTGTTGTCTGCTCACAAAGAGAGAGGGAATATTAGAATTAGAATTAGAATTTTTTTATTGGCCAAGCGTGATTGGACACACAAGGAATTTGTCTTGGTGCATACGCTCTCAGTGTACATAAAAGAAAAGATACGTTCATCAAGAATATGCTTCGCAAAGTACATGTGGGTAGCCTTGCAATCTCTCCTTGCTCTGGAGGGTTTTTGGCTGTCTGCATCCCTTTTTCAAGCAGCGTTTTTGGCCACCACATGTTTCTCCAGAGTAGTTCCCCACGGCAGTTCATCAGAATCTCTTTCAAGTGTATACGATGAATTGTGTTTTTCAGGAAGTGGAGGAAAACTACGCTGCTCTTCAGCATCGGCTGTCTGGCTCCATCACCACAGATGAGCATTCGGGTATGCCTGTCCTATTCCTCGGATAGCTGATCTGATAGTAAAGTAACGTCTTAATTATTTGTAGGATTTAGCTCCAAGGGAAGCTACTGTGTGATGCTTGTTGAATTCTTCAGTTTTCATGACACTTAATTTAAAAAAACAAAACAAAACAAAATGGTTACAAAACATTATGAATCAATGCCTAGTTGTGCTGATTGCGCATTTCTGACCTGACGTCCTCTCTGCTCAGCATTTTCCCTTTTGCTAATGTCTACTTGTGTCCCTGTCTAAACAAAGATGCCCAGTCTAGGACTCCCAAAAGTCTTTGTTGCCACATTTTTATAAGGTGCATTATTAAACACATTGCGTCAGGGATAAACATGGTGGCAACATTTAATCTTATTTAAATGTTGATCAAACAAAATTTAATTTAATTTGTGGAGAGATGTCCTTGGCGTGCCATTTAAAGGCCAAGTGTAATCCCTCAGCCTGGAAAAGGTTGCACACCCCTTAATTAATGGAACAATTGCATCTAAAGAACCAGTTTTTTTTGGGGGGGGGGAGAAGGGGAGGAGAGAAATGGTTCCAAAGTCTTTCCAGAAATTTTGACCCAAGTTTGGAAATCAGTAAAAATGATTTTATCTATTCAGTTCTCAGAACTGAAGAAGCTTCTTGGATGAGAAACGAAATGCTTTCAAAGGAAAAAAAAAAAAACCCAAGAAAGCCCAGTTGCCTGTTGGTAAAACACCTTTTGGGACAACCTGCATGATTGAGACTCTTCATAGACATCCCTGGTGGTTTTCTTTTCAGCACTTCTTTTCTGTTTCTATTTTTGTCCTCAGATAAAAGTTAATCGCCTTCTTGCCAATCACTGGAGATTGGACGGAGCCTTCTGCCTTGAATCAGCCTCTGCTAGCCTCAGCCGGCCTCTGCCTGGACTCTTTTGGCCTTAGGCCTCTTTCAACGGACCCTTAATCGGGAGGGGGCTCCACATAGTGGAGAAGGGGGCCGTTTTTCCTTTGAGGTGTCTGCACTAGCCTTTCAGGGAGAGGGGGGTGATTTTCGTTCCCCTCCTCTTGCTACCAGAAAATTCTTTTTGATTCCAAACAGAGGAAAAAAGAGGAACAGAAAGAAGAAACCAAATGTATAAAGTTCTGGGTGTAGGATATAAAAAAAAATGTATCTATACATTAAAAAAAAAATCAATGTATTTATTTGACTTCATTCCGTGTACTGAAAGCACACTTTAACTTGTATTTTATTTTGCTTTTTTTTTTAAAAAAAAATGATAGTGCCAGTTTGCTAGGTTCCCAGCATCTTTCTTCCTCTTCTCCTGAACCCTTACTCTGAGTTGTGTGTGTGTATGTGTGTGTCTTGATTTTCCCCCTGGATTCTGCCAACAATAACCCCTTCCTCAGAAAGGGGTTTTTTTTGTGTGTATGTGTGGAGCGAAATCTAGCAGCAGGCAGGGCAGCCTTTCTTCTTGTGCACTAGGTAGCCAGGGAAGGATTTCAAATTGGCAATTTCTCTTTGGGGGGGGGGGATGCCTCTATTTTTCCTGTATTGAGTTAAAGAGAGATAAGGATCAGAATTTGGGAGCTGTGTTCCTTGGCCAGGTACTGATTTTATGGTGACTTCCCTTTGAAAGCAACAGAAAGAAAGAAAGAAAGAAAGAAAGAAAGAAAGAAAGAAAGAAAGAAAGAAAGAAAGAAAGAAAGAAAGAAAGAAAGAAAGAAAGAAAGAAAGAAAGAAAGAAAAGCAATACATTTGTCAGAAATTCCTGAGGCTACCATGTTTCTAATGAACTGCGAGGAGTAACTGCTGTGGAAGTTAGCCACTAAGTTTGGAAGGTAGGGGCCAGAATTGTTCAGTATCCAGAAGTGTGCCTTACTGACCGGTGTGGGTAGTAATAGACCGAGCGAGACCTAGCTTGGAATAGTGCTATTTTTTTTCCCCTTTTTATGCAAAAAAAAAATGCTCTGGAATCATACTGGTATAATAATCTCAATGCAGGGCTGATATCCTGATGGAGCTGGGCCTTTTCAAGCTTTATAGAATTGATGTAGAAAATTAAGACACTTAAGTGCGTTGTCTGCTTTGGGTAGTTTTTCCATTCAGGATACATCTCACTTGGAAAAAAAGTTTATCTTTGTGCCAGCTGTCCAATCCTTGGCCCTTTCTTTTTCCTGGCAAAACAGCTCTAAATGTGCCAAATTTTAGAAATCCCTTTAATGCAGGGGTCTCCAACCTTGGCAACTTTTAAGACTTGTGGACTTCAGCTCCCAGAATTCCGGGAGTTGAAGTCCACATTCCTTAAAGTTGCCAAGTTTGGAGACCCCTGCTTTAATGTTTTAAAACCATGCTGAATGCACTGTAAAGTGTAGAATATCTTCTTTCTTCTTCTTATTTTCAGCATGAATGTCATAGAATATGCTCCATGAATGCAGAGAAACATTTTCCCCCCTTTCCAGGAATCCAGATCCATTTCTACTTAACAGGGAAGAGCTGTAAGAGCAGGAACTATTTTTGAATCCCCACACCCCCACACCCCTTCCCTAATATTTCCAATCAAAAGTACTGGTGCATATTGAAGGCAGGAACTTCCTACTTGTCTGGGTCACAAAGTATTTGGGTCTGAAGCCACCAGCCACTCAAAATTCTTTTTAGTCTCTTGTTATCAGGGCCCGCCTGCTGATTCTCGGTTCTAAACTTCTCCCTCCTAAAATTCCAAGCAATTCCCCAAATGGAAAATTTATGTTCAGAAGATCCGACCCGTATTACAGATGACGCTGTTTTTTAAAACATTTCCCTATTTTCAAAGGTGTTTCTAGTCACTTCTAGGCGAGATGGGTCCGCAAAGAAAGTCTAATAAATAACATTTTTCCTTGGTCCCTGAACCGTGACATTTTCACCTTCCCATGCTTCGGTTCCACATCCATGGAGCCATAGGAAGTCAGATCCAGATAGATGTAGATCTTTCCCTAATATAAGTAGGTGAAGGAGCCAGAAATTGGTAAATTCTTGTCGACACTTGGATGCCACCAGTGGTGGGTTTCAAAAAATTTTACTACCGGTTCTGTGAGTGTGGCTTGGTGGGCGTGGCATGGCTTTGTGGGCGTGGCAGGGGAAGGATACTGTCAAATCTCCATTCCCACCCCACTCTGGGGGAAGGATACTGCAAAATCCCCATTTCCTCCCGATCAGCTGGGACTCAGGAGGCAGAGAATAGATGGGAGTAGGGGCCAGTCAGAAATTTTACTAACGGTTCTCCGAACGACTTAAAATTTCCACCACCAGTTCTCCAGAACTGGTCAGAACCTGCTGAAAACCACTTCTGGATGCCACTTTTTACAGATATTGTGGCAAGACCAGTATCCGATCCTCTGCCATACCTCTGCCACAGAAGTACCTCTGCTCAGCATCCTGAGAAAGAGAGAGAGAGGGTCAGGATGCCCAAAGGCTCTGCCAAGCAACTGAAGGGCGTGTTTGACCTCTACAGAGGACAGATCATTTGCCTTCTCCCCCCCACCCTTCCTGGAGAGCAAAGCAGAGTCCTGTGTTCTTGTCTTCCTGGCGGTTTCTTTGTATCGTATGTGTGTGTGTGTGTGTGTGTGTGTGTGTGTGTTTTGTCCAAGGCTTCTCTAGGCCACCTATTACACAATCTCCCGTTAAGGGCATTATTATTTTATGATGAGAAAGAGAAGGTAGTGAGAAATGGGGATCACCAACTGCTTCCAGCCTCATGACTCTATGCGATAGTAGACTATCGCAGGAGATGTCCCTCGCGCGTCTACTGTACAACAGGCCCCGAGCACAGATCCATTTTTATGAAAAGGGTCAACCCTAAAAAAATGCACTTTGTGGGATTCCCATTGGTGTTGGAACTTTTGGATCCTTAATGTTCTAGAACAGCCATGAGGAATTCCAGCCAAAGAGACTTTCCCTGTCCTTCCCTACTGGCTGTGATCATGTCTTCCTTGGGCCCATCTTTTTTCCTTCCTTCCTTCCTTCCTTCCTTCCTTCCTTCCTTCCTTCCTTCCTTCCTTCCTTCCTTCCTTCTTTTTCTCACTCTCACCACCCACCCTTGGCTAACTGAAAATAATATAAGCGATGAAAGACTTCTTTTTTTTTTTTAACCAGAGAATATTATGTCGTTTAGGCTACCATCATATTTAGGATCTCTTTGTTTTTAACCTGGATTTATTGGACTAACATATTGGAATTTGGGCTGAAGAAGGCAAACTCTGAATCTGAAGACAGCTTCCTTCCCTCCTTGGTTTGCATGTCCTTTGACCGTACACCCAAGACGAGCGTTTCTGAACTTTTGACAAGTTTAAGACATCTGGATTTTTTAACTCCCAGAATTCCCCAGCCGGCATTGCTGCTGGGGAATTCTGGGAGTTGAAGTCCAGACATCTTAAAGGTTCAGAAACATTGCCCAAGATGAAGAGAGTTGGAGGATTCTGACGGGATGGTGGATTGCTTGGGCTTACTTAGGGTTGTCCCGAGCCAGCAGAAGTTATAGATACAATTCATAAAAAGGATTCTGTTTTTCCAATCCTTCCGTATTTTGCAGCGATGGTGCTTTAATCTGCCGGATGCCGCTCAGTAGCTCTGAGTTTCTCCGCTTCTTACTTCCCAGTTGACTAAATCAGCACTGAGCAGCCATATCTCAAGGCCTGGCAGACTGCAAAGCATGTGTTCCATTTTTAATTTTTTTTTTCTCCCATGGCCCCGCCGATGGTTGAAAGAGGCTGAAAATAAGGATTCCCGGTCTTGCCTTGGAGGTCTGCTTAGAATGACCCATTCTAACCCCTCAACCCTCTACCAGCAACTCTGTGTCTTGCCTCGCCGCCTGTGTAGACGCGATCTTGTCACTGATTCACAACGAGACATTGTGCAGGAGACAAAATCGAAGTCAGATTGTCTTCACTCGGTTTTTTGAGGGGTAGGGGGGTTTACCTTTTGCATAACCGTCCTCTCTCGCTGCCTGCCAATTTCTCCCCCCCGATCTACCCTTGAGAGTAGGAATGGCAAGAAATAGGATCGCTTGATGGAGTGAGAGAAAGGTCATAACGGTTCCCGCATTGCTTTGGGATGTCGGATATTCTTGACGGTTGTGCCGAGAAAATATTGATAGCTTCTGAGAAAAAAAGAGACCGTTAACAACTAAAGTGCGAAGAGAGGTTGCATAGGTGAAAGACCCATACAGTATTATCTTTTACTCTGCCATATGTCAGGATAACTTTTTTTTTTGTTTTGGTAGAAAAAAAAAACCCCTACTTTATTTGTGCTGCTTTCCTCATCTAGAATCTCAATGCCGGTTGTACCTTTGATGAGTGAATTGCATCTCCCTCTCCTCTCTCTCTCTCTCTCTTCCATTCCAAAGAAGTCCCTTCTTGCTCTTGTTCCCCTCTTCAGCACCCCACCCCACCCCATCCCCTGCACCAATTTATAGGCAGATGCTGTGGAAAAGGATTCTGCAGCTGGAATGTTACTCTGCTCTTCTGTTTTTTGTTTTTTGTTTTAAAAAAAAAATGGAATTGTTTGTTGTAATGCTCCAACTGCTAGAACTGTATTTTATTTGCTTGCCATGCATTTACTCCTTTTTAACAGATTCTGCTTTTAAGGAAAAAACACAAGACTCCAATCTGAAAATACTCTTTGGAAAGGAAAATGCAAAAACCAACCAACCCACCAACAAAAGGACAACAACAATAAGACAGATCGAATATCCTGTATTTTTAACTGATCATGTTTGAATGTCTAAGGAAAGGAAAGAAAAAAAAAAAGAATTTATTGTTCTAATTATCCAGATGTATGTATGTTTGTAAAATAGCTCTTATTAGCTGATAAGGTTGTATGTTTTTGGAACAAAATATTGATCATTAAAAAAAGTATTGAGTTTTGTGGGTGTTTTTTTTTTTCCTTTTGGATTTTGAGAAACCTATAATTAAAGCATTCATATATCAGTAAATAAGGTCAAAAGAGCCAACATTTGACTCTGTTCTTCATGTGGTTTTAGAATTTGACAGCAGCAGCTGTCACGGGCATTATTGACAGGCAAATAAATTGGTTGTAACTCAGTACAATTTACCTTTCTGAGTCAGCAATACAATTATGAAACATGGTTATTTTTTTTTTCCTCTCCCAGTGTCAGGGCTTAATATAACACATAGAATAGCTGATTAGCTGGATGGTACAGCACATTTCCCGAGTCTCAAGGTCACTTCTCTGCATTTTGATCTTGAAAGTTCCTTGTTTCATTGTAAGATGAGAAGATTTTTAAGTCTTAAGAACTGCTGACCTTCAAGAACAGACAGAAGGTTTCCAAACCAGGCTGACAAGGTCATTCTCTTCTGGTGCATTTGGTATCATCTTCGGTTTTGTGGACCACCATTTCCAAAAGAGACCGGGAGATAACAATTTGAGTTGGATCAGTGGTGGAATTGAGCCAGTTCGCACCACTTTGAGAGAACCAGTTGTTAATTTTTTGAGCAGTTTGGCAAACTGGTTGTTGGAAGAAATCATTAGGGCAGAGAACTGGTTGTTAAAATTACTTGAATCCCATCACTGAGTTGGCTTCTCGGGTTCCTTTTAAGGCAAAGAACTTGTCAGAATACTTTATTCTGGCTTCCATATTTATGGGGAGTGAGTGGGGTGGACACATTCGAATTAGGAACTGGGCCACAACAACCCATATGGCTAATTTTTGTTTTTCTGAAGAACCTTCTGAGGTCATTTTGGAGTCCAGAGGTATTCCGGGCATTAAAAATGATGCTGGAGTTTTGCAGCATTTTTTAATTTTCCCCAGTTCTAATTGCCTCTTCAAGCAAGAAAAACCAAGCCATAAGATTAATTGGAGTAATAAAACATGCATATTTTATCCACTTTGTGTATTAGCTGTGCAAATCATTTTATTTACACGTATCAATAGATGGCTAATATGATGCTATATTTATTCGTCTAAACAGGATGTTCAGAAGAGAGGAAAAAAGATCCACAGAATGAATTGTTCCCCCCTCTTCCCCCTCCCACCCAAAGCTCTTTCAAAAGAAAGAGTAGCCCAAATATAGAGAAAGGACAGAATTAGGCATGTATGACAAACTAGGGACACCGTCGATTCAAGGACAGTCTAGTAGTTTGCTTGCAAGCACAACATGTTGCCCTGAAACGTAAGAAATGACAGTCCTCTTTAAAATTTGCAAGATCTGAGTGTCGTTTTGGACATAACTTTGCCACAAAGTCAAGGTCCTTTGTCGACTTATTAAAACACCGCCTCACTTTTTCTGCTTTTAAAAAGTCCCACATAGCTTTTTCGCAGCACGGAAAAACTGTGAATATCAGCAAAAATAATAATAATAATCACTGTAATTGCAAAAGGAAGCGATGCTGCAATTGGTAAAAATCCAGAAGTCTTTAGGCACGCCGGCTCCGTAGCAATTCGAGCCTTCCCTCAAATTCATCCATGTGCCGATTTGATGCTCGGCCTCCCATTGAGCGTTTCTTTGGGCTTCAGGCGGGAACTGGAATTTTGAAGCCATCCATAATCTTGAGCTGCATTTCGTGGATCAGAGAATTCACCAAGGATGGCTTTGCCAGCTGGTCACCAAAGAGCCTGGTGGCTCAGCAGATTAATAGCCTGTTATTAACATTCAGCTGCCTGCAATTACTGCAAGTTCGAATCTCCCCAGGCTCAAGGTTGACTCAGCCTTCCATCCTTTCTAAGGTAGGTGAAATGAGGACCCAGTTTGTGGGGGCAATAAGCTGACTTTGTATAAATATACAAAAGGATGAAGGCTATTGCTTCACGCACTGTAAGCCGCCCTGAGTCTCCGGAGAAGGGCGGCATATAAATCAAATTTTTAAAAAAAGCTTAAGTTTTAAGCCAGTAGTTTTTCTTCTCTCGCTTCAAGGTCATCTAAACCAGGAATTCCCAATCTTGGCAACTTTTAAGACGTATGGATTTAAAACTCCCAGAATTCCAAAGCCTGGGGAATTCTGTTTGTCCACACATCTTAAAAATCTCCACAGTTGGATACCCCGATCTAAACCGTAAGGAAACTTGTCACAATGAAACCACACCAATGACAGAAATGGAGCCTTGAGCAGTTTCCCATTTTCCCAAACTCGATATTTATTGGACATTGTAATTTTTTTTTCCCCACGCTTCTTCCATGTTTCCCTGCTCTTATTTTTTTTTTTTTTTAATTTTGATTTATATGCCGCCCTTCTCCGGAGACTCAGGGCGGCTTACAATGCACTAAGCAATAGCCTTCATCCTTTTGTATATTTATACAAAGTCAACTTATTGCCCCCACAAACTGGGTCCTCAATTTACCTACCTTAGAAAGGATGGAAGGCTGAGTCAACCTTGAGCCTTGGAGAGATTCGAACCAGCAGAAATTGCAGGCAGCTGTGTTAATCACAATGCTATCAGTCTGCTGAGCCACCAGTGCCCTTAATATTTATTTATCTGGATGTTTTTATCCCTACCGTTATTATTTTTTTTTTTTTATAAATGATACAAATTCGAAAGTTCTGATGGGATTCAGGAAAAAGGGGCGCCACATTTTTAACATTTGCAGTCAGCTTCTGGTGCCCGCCTAGTTTGTATCGCCGTTGCTTTCTGTTTGTTTATCTGAACAAAACAAAAGATTTTAAGGACACGGCATCGAGTTTATCTTTCCATTAGTCTGAACGTGAGTTTTCTGTTGAGCTGAATCGCGGCTTCCAATATACTCAATTGTCTGAGGCTATCGAAATATTTTTAATCTTTCCCTGTATCCCTCTCACCCTTCCTCATAGTCTCCGTATACTGTAAAAGGTGCCATTTATTTCTACGTAATTGTTCATTTGAACTGTGTTTTGCGTTTCTGATGATAAGCCTCTCTGTTATCTTGGACATTTTTTTTTCCTCGCGTCCGTCAGGATAGCGAAAATCATAACTGATGTAAGACGGACTCCATTGTCGCCTTCTGTGTTTTCCTAAAGCTACTTCTCTCGAAGATTAGCAGGAAGCTGAATGAGGGGGATAAACAATTTATTCATTTCTCGTGGCAGGAAAAAAAAAAACAACCCAACCATTTTCCTAGTTCCCCGCTCCCTTTCATGGAGTTTTATTTATATTGGAGGAAAGTGGCAACAACTTGTTGCAAAAAAAGAATAATAATAAAAAAAAACCCACACATTCGAAACAAAAAACTTTTAACAGAAGGTGACTTTCTCTCAGCTTCCAGGTCTTATTAATTTGGAGCCATCTTCCAAAATTAATGAACTTGTATTCATTTCTGTTCCACCCCATTAGAATTGAACATGTTAAGTCATTTTCAATTGGGTTTTTGGCTGTATAAATCCAATAACTAAATTTATGTGAACATATGGCCTCTTCTAGTAAGGTTGAACAAGTGGGAAATACACAACAAAAAGCATTTTTTTTTTTTTTTGCTTTAATTTATACGCCACCCTTCTCTGGAGACTCAGGGCGGCTTACAATGCGTTAAGCAATAGCCTTCATACTTTTGTATATTTATATAAAGTCAGTTTATTGCCCCCACAATCTGAGTCCTCATTTTACCTACCTTTGAAAGGATGGAAGGCTGAGTCAACCTTGAGCCTGGCGAGATTCGAACTTGCAGTAATTGCAAGTAGCAGATGTTAATAACAGTCCTTTAGTCCACTGTACTACAGGCTCTTGCCATTTCTCCTACAGTGTCTTCCTAAAACAAGGGTCATCAAACTTTTTATACGGGGGGGCCAATTCACGGTCCCTCAGACTATTGGGGGGCTGGACCAGCAGGATGGGCGTGGCTAGGTGGACATGTGACTGGGTGGGCCTGGCCAATTTAACAGTCCAAACAATATAAATTTAACTTTAATTTGTTTTGCTCCTGGGGGTGGAAAGCAGGTTACTGAAGGGATGTGGCTGCCTTGCGGTATGAATAAGGAAGTTTCTCTCTCTTTCTCTCTCTTCCTCTCTCTCTCCCTCTCTCATTCTCTCTCCTCTTTTTTGTTCTCTCTCTCTCTCTCTCCCTCTCTCTGTCTCTCTCTATTCCTCTCAATCTCAATCTCTCTCTCAATCTCTCTCATTCTCTCCTCATTCTCCTCTCTCATTCTCATTCTCTTCCTCTCTCTCTCCCTCCCCCCTCTCTCTCAATCTCTCTCTCATTTTCTCTCTCTCTCACCCTCTCTCATTCTCTCTCTTTCAATCTCTCATTCTCTCTCTCTCTCTCTCTTCCTCTCTCTTTATTGGCCAAGTGTGATTGGGCACACAAGGAATTTGTCTTGGTGCATACGCTCTTGGTGTACATAAAAGAAAAGATACATTCATCAAGAATCGTAAGGTACATCACTTAATGATAGTCATAGGGAACAGATAAGCAATCAAATCATATTAGGAAACAGTCAATATAAATCGTAAGGATACCAGCAACAAATTTACAGTCATACAGTCATAAGTGGGAGGAGATGTGGTGGGAACGATGAGAAGATTAATAGTAGTGCAGACATAGTAAATAGTTTGACAGTGTTGAGGGAATTATTTGTTTAGCAGAGTGATGGCATTCAGGAAAAAACTGTCCTTGTGTCTAGTTGTTCTGGTGTGCAGTGCTCTATAGCGTCATTTTGAGGGTAGGAGTTGAAACAATTTACGTCCAGGATGCGAGGGGTCTGTAGATATTTTCCCAGCCCTCTTTTTGACTCGTGCAGGATAACAGGTCCTCAATGTCATGTAACACACCCAACGGAATCAAAACTCCAAGGCAGGCATACTCCTCAAACTATAGATTTATTAGGCATGTCATATTGCCACGTCTGGGGAAACCTGACTCCAACCCCACCCCCCAATCAGGTTCCCCCCCCCAGTTAAAAGTAAAGTTTTAAGTTTTACTTTCCGTGCCCTTGCAGCCCATCACATGGGCCAATCAGGCCAGAGTCAGTTGGTCTCTGTCTCTGTTTCTCTGTCTCTGTGTCAGCACTTCAAGCTGCATTTACTCTAGTGCTGACATAAGAAGGAGAAGCGAAGGCGTCTGGAAAGGGACGGCTGACTTTTCACCTACTTATTTTCCCTGGAGATAATGTTTCCGAGGAGATGAGATGGGAGGGGGGAAATTCCTTTGAGTTGGAGTAGATTAGGGGTAGAATGACTTGGAAGATGGCCAATGAGTGCAGGGGAGTGGGGAACGGAAAGGGAGGGTTTGGGGGCTGGACGTCAGTGTTGGCTTCGTATGGAGTCATGTTAGGATGTCGTGCTCAATAAAAAGGAGTTTTTTTTCTGCAAAGATTCTGTTTGAAATGCATTTTATTCGAGACGACCACGAAACTTGACACTCTCTCTCTCTCTCTCTCTCTCACACACACACACACACTTCCCTTGGATGGCAACCATCAAACCATTTTCTTTCCCCCCAAACACCGTTTCATTCATGCAACTCCGTCTTTCTACTTCATTTGAGTCAGCTAACACTCTCTGAGAAATGTGTATAATTAGATGTGGGAGGGCGGGGAGAGGAGAGAAAGGGATGGTTTACAATGGCTATTATATACTTCACTGCACCACAATAGTTTCCTCAGATCTGTTCTTGCCTATAAAATTGTTCTTTTGGATGCGCTAGCAAGAAATGGCTATGGATATTAGGATTCGGGAGGCGGGGAGCAGGATGCCAAAACTCAACTTGCAGCGTTGTTTAACCGGACGAATAATTCTGGTTTATTTTATTTTTTTCCAGGCCTTGCCTTTCTAGAAGAGGCTAGCAGAAACATCTGATTGTCATCCTAAATGGGCACATAGCCAAAACGCAGGGATCACGAGAGGCTGAAGGAACAGAGGCGACCATGAACCAAGCAAAGCTATCTTAGATCTATCCCAAAGGTGCTTTTTTCCAAAAGACAACCGGACTTTCTTTATTTATTTATTTATTTATTTATTTATTTATTTATTTATTTATTTATTTTTATTTATTATTCAAACTTCTATACCGCCCTTCTCCTTTCGGACTCAGGGCGGTGAACAGCCAAAATAAAAACTTTTATACATAACATTACAATTAAAAACAGATTTAAAATAATTAATAAATTTGGCCCATAATTTAAAGTTTGTCAATTTAAAATCAGTATCAAAATTTTAAAAAATCAACCCTAAAATCAAGACAGACCGGCTAACTGAAAAAAGTAAGTTTTTAGGGCCTGACGAAAAGACTTCCTTGGGTATTTTTCTTTTCCTTTGAAAATATTTCGCTTCTCGCCCAAAACTGAAGACGTTTCTTGAAAGAGAAGCAAAATGTTTTCAAAGAAGAAAAAAAAAAAAAATCCAAGAAAGTCCCAACTGCCTTTTGAAAAAAAGCACCTTTGGGATAAGCCTGGCTAGGTGGCTCAGTGGCTAAGACGCTGAGCTTGTCGATCAGAAAGGTTGGCAGTTCGGCGGTTCGAATCCCTAGTACAGGTCACCGGCGTGAGCAGGGGGTTGGACTAGATGACCTCCCAAGTCCCTTCCAACTCTGTTACTTTATTATTATTATTTTTGTAAAGTTTTTTTTTTAATTTTTTAAACACGCAAACAGACATACAATACAACTTTTCTGCACGGAATCTTGGCAGGGATGGCGAACCTTTTTGGCACCGAGTGCCGAAAAGGTCGCGCGGAAAAGTCACACATGCGCACGCACGTTCATCGAGGCCACGCTCTGGAAAAGCCGAACTTCCGGGTTCTAGCGCGCTATTCTGTCCCCGTCCCCCCCCCACACACACCAACAGACATCCAAGAGTTAAAAACCAAACCAGCCGACAAAAAACTCCCTTTTGATAACGGAACTTGACAGCAACCTAGTGGCTGCCTGCCAAGAGTCTTTTACTCACGAAGGGAGGAGAGAACTTCTCTCCGCTTTTGTACATCAAAGTAAATGTTACAGAGTAAATTAAGTCCAGTTCACAATTATAGTCCAGCAAAGCCTATAGCCAAAAGTCCGGCAATGCAGAATGGCATGGAAGCTTTCAGCTTTGTTCGTCACAAGGTTTGACTGGCCACCACGCTCCCTTTTATATCCTGTGGGGTGTGGTCCAGTGACTCAGCCTAATCTCTGGCACGCCTTTTCTTCTGTTGCACGCGCTTATCTCTCCGATGCTGGCGTGGATCCAGCCAAGACTCATCCCCGTCACTGTCCGACTGCACCTGCTCAGAGATACCTGGCTCCTGGCCAATCTCTTCTCCTTCGGGAGACACCTGAGGCATTGCCAGAGAGGAGGATCCTGGAGAGGGAGGCCCGGCCAACTCCTCTCCTTCCCTTTCGGAGCCTTCTTCCTCCGATAAAATGGGCTCGGGGGTCGGAGCCACAACACGCGCATGCCTGCCTGATGATCAGCTGGCTGGTGCGCATGTGCAGGCCGGTTTTCAGCACTGCTGCGCGCTCAAAGGGATTGCGCTCTGGAAAAGCTGAACTTCCGAGTTGTACCACGCATGTGCCCCTGAAGATCAGCTGTCTAGTGCACATGCCATGCTGGTTTTTGGTAGTGCCGCGCGTGTGAAGAGATCGCGCTCTGGAAAAGCTGAACTTCCGGGTTCTGGTGCGCATGGGCAGCCAACAATCAGCTGGCCGGTGCACATGTGCACTCCAGTTTTTGCCACTACAGTGCATGCAAAGGACAGCTGATCGTTGTGTGAGCATGCACTCCAGAAACCCAGAAGACAAACAGACAAGGTCGCATGTGCCAGGCAACATGGCTTCGTGTGCCACTTTGGGCATGCGTGCCACAGGTTCGCCATCCCGGTTCTAGTGTCTGCAGTACAGGTACCTCCTCGCCTTTCCCGCTCCTGCCCCAATTCTTTTTTGAAACTGCCGTCTTTCGCTAGCAGAAGGAAACTCGCGAAATAGCTCGTTAATTGAAGGTTTAAAAGCTTTTATTTTTCTTGCTGTTCGAGACCAAGCGAGAAGAAAAACAACAATAGACCGTGGAAATATTCCAAAGGTTGGATCTTATCAAGGGGTGTAAAAAAAAAAAAGCAAACAGATTTGATATACCAGGGACTGGTGAGGTGAGAATACTAACAAGCGAAAGGGACACCTCTGCCTGAGTCTTACGGAAATAAAGCCTGATTGCTGAAGTTTTTTATGCAACCAGGTAAGGAAGGTAAGCTGGGCTGGGCTGATGTTGAAGAGGTTGGATCCTGGTTCAGTTTGGATGGGGCACCAACAGGAAATCCAAAAGCCACCGTATCGTGTGGATTGCTTCCCCCAATTACATCCAGAGGCCTGGCATAAGAATCTGGCATGGTTCAGCCATATGAATGGAAATAATAAATATAGACATCGTAGTCCTAGAAGAAGCCGATGTAATTTTTTATTGTTAGAAAACAATAAGTAAGATTTTATTTTTTATTCTAACGATAAAAAATTACATTGATGTTTTTGGACAAAGTGGGACTAAATTTAAAAACAGATTAAGGACTCCTGTGTTTCTATTTTCACTGCCCTCCCTCCGATCTAGGGCTGCTATTCAGCAGGTTCTGAAGGTTCTGGAGAACCGGTAGCGGAAATTTTGAGTAGTTCGGAGAAGCGGCAAATGCTACCTCTGATTGGCCCCAGAGTGGGGTGGGAATGGGGATTTTGCAATATCCTTCTCCCAGGAGTGGGGTGGGAATGGGGATTTTGCAGTATCCTTCCCCCAGGAGTGGGGAGGGGAATGGGGATTTTGCAATATCCTTCCCCCAGGAGTGGGGTGGGAATGGAGATTTTGCAGTATCCTTCCCCCTGGAGTGGGGAGGGATTGGGGATTTTGCAATATCCTTCCCCCAGAAGTGGGGAGGGGAATGGGGATTTTGCAATATCCTTCCCCCAGGAGTGGGGAGGGAATGGATATTTTGCAATATCCTTCCCCTTCCACACCCACCAAGCCACGCCCACAGAACTGGTAGTAAAAAAAAGTTGAATTCCATCACTGCTCCCATCTCATAACTTCATTCAATGGCCAAACTTCGGTGACCTTCCCCTTGCACCAGCGGTGAAATACGCTTTCCTTCTATACCGGTTCGGAAATGTGAGCGTGCGCGCCTCTTCTGCACATGCGCAGAGGGTCAAAAACGAGATGTAATGATGTCCCGGCAGGTGGGCGGAGCCTCCCGCCACCGGCCCTACCGGTTCGCGCAAGCCGGATAGATCCAGCCGGATTTCACCGCTGCCCTGCGCCTTCTTGCTAATTTTTGAAATAGGCCAAAAGTGCCAAGTAGGGGCCTCCTTCCTCTCCCTCAACCAAGACGTTACACCTTTCGGGGGGGGACACCACCACAAACCCCCAAGAACAATTTGCAGGTGTTTCTGCCAACGGAGCAGGTGCCGGCGTTTCTGAGTGGCACTGCAAAATAATAATAATAATAATAATAATAATAATAATAATAATAATAATAATAATAATAATAATAATAATAATAATAATAATAATTTTATTTCTATACCGCCCTTCTCCCGAAGGACTCAGGGCGGTGTACAGCCAATTTAAAAACACAAGACACAACAATAATTAAAAATTAAAATAATTAAATAGATTTGGCCGATTTAAAACCCCAAAAATTAAAATACCCCAATTTAAAATTATTATATTGACAGCCCTGCCTGGTGAACCAGTTTTTAGAGGGGGGAAAGGAAATCAAGCCAAGCCAAGGCAGTGGGTTTTTTTTTTTTTTGAGTGCTAGGTGGAGATTTTTGTATTAATGCATTTTTCCCTTAGCATGACTGAGCCATCAATTGAGGGGACGGCATTTTCGGCAGCGAGAGCCTGAGTCATTTCAGCAGCTGAGCTGTTCTTATGCAGTCTCTGTTTATGCCGAGGAATAAAAAGGTCGGATAATCTCGAGGTGGCAGCATGAAGGGTGCAATTTTAAACCCTGAGTGGGAAAATAACTTTTTTTTTCCCCAACACCATCCCATATTCAAAGCCAACCAACCTGCACACAGTATACACAATTTACAACCACAACTGGGATTATAACTTTTGTTGGTAAGCAAGGGGATTGGAAGTAACCTGATTTTAACCATCTTTTTTGCCCCCTCGCAAATCACTGACCCAAATAAATATTGTCCACCCGTCGAAGAGAAATTCCTATACTCCCTCCCTCACACTGATGATGTTACCTAATGGGGTAGTGAAACGTTTACAAGTAATCTTCATTAGGGACCCAAATTGGGACCGGCGATGTCACTAAGTGAAGGAATTACGTAGTGAAGGTAAAGGTAAATATTCCCCTCGCACATATGTACTAGTCGTTCCCAACTCTAAGGGGCGGTGCCCATCTCCGTTTCAAAGCCGAAGAGCCAGCGCTGTCCGAAGACATCTCCGTGGTCATGTGGCCGGCATGACTCAATGCCAAAGATGCATGGAAAGCTGTTATCTTCCCACCAAAGGTGGTCCCTATTTTTCTCCTTGCATTTTTTACGTGCTTTCGAATTGCTAGGTTGGCAGAAGCTGGGACAAGTAACGGGAGTTCACCCCATTACGCAGCACTAGGGATTCGAACCGCTGAACTGCCCACCTTTCGATCGACAAGCTCTCCATCTTAGCCATCAATTTAATGATCTTACTGCAGCTTTCCTTTGTTTCATAGACCATCAGAGGTCCTCAATGCAAGGCTTGATTGCAAAATTACTTTTCTATCACTGTTGTAACTGTGAGTGGTTGCTAATTTTTTTTTAAATTTGATTTATATGCCATTTAAATGAGACAGTCGCTAAACAAGGACTACCTACTCAATCTGATAACGAAGGTCAGAGGCTACCAAGAACTCCACATCATCATCTTCAATCGTTGCCTAACTTTTATCAACCATTGCTCTGTCAAAATTGGAGAAAATAAAAGTAGCTCAAAATGCATCCATCTTCACATCGCCCCTGTTCAATTCTACCCACCCTTAGGCACAAATGCATCTTCCTTGAACTTAGGTGAGTTCATTCTTCAAAGAAAATAAAGTGCTGAATTTTGCTGTCAAAAGAGCTGTGTGGGAAGTTCTGGAGACATTAGACGGAGCAAATGCAATTGCCAAAGATAAAATGGGCTATAATGCCTCAATCATAAAATTCTATTTGAATCGCGATCACTGAATATCTGTTAATTGTAAAAAAAAAAAAAATGAAAATGGTCCTGGTTTGATCAGATGTGGCTGATTTCAGTTTTTCGGACCATAACAAATATCAGAAGAAAAAGAATCAGAGAGGTGCAGAGAAAAAAACAACAACAGTAGAGCAAAAGAAAGAAAAGGGAATTAAAGGGAAAAAAACACCTAAAACAATCAGCAAACTCCCAATCTTCTTTTTAATTTATAAACAAACCCATTGTTTGTGTATAATTTTTTAATTACAAACAAACTTTAGTTATAAACAAACTAATTATAAACAAACTGTTCTTTAATATTCTAGAAAGAAAGAAAGAAAGAAAGAAAGAAAGAAAGAAAGAAAGAAAGAAAGAAAGAAAGGAAGGAAGGAAGGAAGGAAAGAAAGAAAGAGGGAGGAAGGAAGGAAGGAAAGAAAGAAAGAAAGAAAGAAAGAGGGAGGAAGGAAGGAAGGAAAGAAAGAAAAAAAGAGGGAGGAAGGAAGGAAGGAAGGAAAGAAGGAAAGAAAGAAAGAAAGAAAGAAAGAAAGAAAGAAAGAAAGAAAGAAAATTCTTTCAGCCTCTTATTCAACCTTTTTTCAGTTGAAATCATCATTTCATTCTTTTTCATTTTCAGGAAAAAGTCCATAAAAGATCTCCAGTTTTTTATAAAAACAAATTTATTGTTTTGTCCCTGACCAGACCTGTCAGCTTTGCCATTTCTGCAAACTTCACAATTTTTTCCTTTGATTGTCAGTGTTTTAGCATCTCTCCATCATTGTGCATATTGCTTACTGCAGTTGTTGTACATACCATCAATGGGAAAAGTTCTGGTTTCTTCTCAATATGGATCTTTCAAATTATTTGTGCCATCGTGTGTACGTGATTCCTAATATTGTTTGTCCCAAAGGTGTTTTTTTTCCAAGAGGCAACTGGACTTTCTTGGTTATCCTTTTGAAGACCCTTCGTTTCTCATCCAAGAAGCTTCTTCAGCTAGAGCTAACGACCAGAGGACTGCAAGGAATATAAATCCTTCCATCCTCCACCCTTCAGCCAGAACTGAAGAAGCTTCTCGGATGGGAAGCGAAACCTCTTCAAGGAAAAACAAAGGAAGTCCAGTTGCCTCTTGAAAAAGCATCTTTGTGACCTGGATGATGAAGAATCTTATTGTTTGCTTTTTCACAGATTATCTGTTACATAGTAGAAAGCCCCAGCATGTTTTATTTTTTACATGTTCAACATTGACTAGATGTACCAGTTCCCCCAAAATAAGACATCCCCTGATAATAAACCCAAATAAGTGCAATAAGACCAAGTGCTTATTTCAGGGTTCAAAGAAATATAAGACAGGGTCTTATTTTCGGGAAAACAGGGCATCTATCTATCCATCCATCCATCCATCCATCCATCCATCCATCTATCTACCCTGTTTCCCCCCAAAGGTGCTTTTTGTCAGCGTTCCAAATTATGTTCTCCTCCAGCGCTGACATGAATGAAAGAGGGAGAAGCTTTGCTTTAATGCTGAGATGAACTTTTACCTAGTTCCCTGCTCTTTAGTAGATAGCGTTACCTGGGTGACAGAGGGAGGGGGAAAATTCCTGTGAAAAGAAAGTGCTTGGGACGAAGAGATGGATCTGCACGATGGCCAATGAGACATTGGGGTTGAAGAACGGAAAGGGAGGGGTTTGGAAGAAGGGGCCAGTTTTGGCTGCACTAAGAGTTCAAGGATGTCGTTCTCCTATTCTTAAATAATAAAAAAAAGATTCATTAGAGACTTTGCGTTTGAGAATGAAGTTTATTTAAGATAGCAACGAAACCTGACACTTTTTTTTTCAAAAGGCAACTGGACTTTGTTTTTTTTTCTTTGAAGACGTTTTGCTTCTCATTCGGGAAAGCTTCTTCAGCTCTTCAGGATAGCGGGGAATGGAAGGATTTATATTCCTTGCAGACAGCTAGTCATTTGCTTGACATACTGCACTGTGTTTCCTTCCTGACCACATAGTGGCGCCCACCCCGATCTGTGCCCAACCTCAGCCGGTCAACTGGCCCTAAGGAGGAGATCAGTTGCCCAGAAGAGGGAGCCCAGGAGGCTGGGTCCCCACCCTCCTTCCCCCTTGGAGATGGGCCAGCCTCCTTCCCAACTCGACCACTGAGTCTAGCTGCTTCGATGGCCTTGGGTGCAGCATCCCTGCGCTCTCCAGCTGGTTACTGCCACGGAAATTCAACACGAGTTTAGCATTGTCTGTCCTTCCTTCCTTCCTTCCTTCCTTCCTTCCTTCCTTCCTTCCTTCCTTCTTCCTCCCTCCCTTCCCTCCCTTCCCCTCCCCTTCCTTCTTTCTTTCTGTTCTTCCTTCCTCACTATTTTCCTTCCTTTCTTCCTTCCCTTGCTATTTTTCCTTCCCTCCCTCCTTCCTGTTCTTCCTTCCTTCCTCACTTTCCTTCCTTCCCCTTCCTTTCCTTCCTCCCTCCCTTCCCCTTTCCTCCCTCCCTCCCTCCCTTCTTCCTTCCTTCCTTTCCTCCCTCCCTCCCCTTCCTTCCTCCCTCTCTCCCTCCCTTCTTCCTTCCTCCCTTTCCTCCTTCCCTCCCCTTCTCTTCCTTCCCTTCCTTCCTCCCTCCCCTTCTCTTCCTTCCTCCCTCTCCCCCTCCCTTCTTCCTTCCTTCCTTCCTCCCTTCTTCCTCCCTCCCTCCCTTTCCTCCCTCCCTCCTTCTCTCCCTTCCTTCCTCCCTTCCCTTCTCTTCCTCCCTCCCTCTCTCCCTCCCTTCTTCCTTCCTTCCTTCCTTTCCTCCCTCCCTTCCCCTCTCCTTCCTCCCTCCCTCCCCTTCTCTTCCTCCCTCCCTCTCTCCCTCCCTTTTCCTTCCTTCCTTTCTTTCCTCCCTCCCCTCCCCTTCCTTTTTTTCCTCCCCCTCCCCTCCCCTCCCCTTCCCCCTTTCCTTTCCTCCTTTCCTCCCTCCGTTCCCCTCCCTCCCTCCACCTGTTGCTCCTTTTTCTTGCAGCAGCTGCCCTGACTTCTTCCCAGCAGTGTCGCCGCTTCCTCCCCCTTCGCTTTGATCCCTGCCGGGTCCGGGCTCAGAACCCCAAAGCAACTCCAAACGTGTCCCTTGGCGGAGGGGGGGGCGGGGAGTGAAGAAAGAAGCGCCCCCCCTCCCGAGTCTTTCCCCCCTCCCTCCTCCACCCAACAGAGATGCCCAAAGATTCTTTTTTCACTACTGCACCCCCATCCACCCACCCACCCCGGTCTCCTGTGCGTGGGTCGCCTCCTCCCCCCTACAGGACCTCTCCATCCCCTCGGCGCCTGCCCCCTCCCTCCAGACCCCTACTATTCCCCCACGTGGACCTCTCTCCAGCGCTGAAGACCCCTCCCTTCTGCCCCCACCCCAAAGAAAGAACCACGGGCTGAAGGTCACGCTTCCCGGGCGAGGAGGGAAGTCAAAAGGTCCCGGTTTCCCGGTCGCAGCGATCCTTTGCGATCTTCCCCCCATCCCACCCCCCCAGCCCCGGCTGCGATGATGTCATTCCGCTCGTGGGGGGGGGGAGTTCGAGGTTCCCACGGATCAACAACGACCGAAGGATGATTGCAATTGCAAGCCTCTCTTTCCCCCCACCCCTCTTCCACCTCTCCATCACTAACCCCCCCCGCCCCCCAGCCCCGCATCATCATCCGCCGGTAATTCGGCTGCGTGCCCGTGCAATTCCCCCCAGTGGCCACCGGGGGGCGCCCTGCGGCTCGCTCGGCCCTCTTCGCCGCCGGCACTGGACGCGGCTTGGCTGCTGCTGCTGTTGCTGTTGCCGCTGCTGCCGGTTCGCCGAGCGCGTCGCTCGTCGCTCCGGTCCTTCCAGCCAGCGCGGCCGGCCAAGCGCTCCAACGGCGGCGCCGCAGCTGTCGCCCCCTTCCTTCCCTCCGTCCCTCCGTCCCTCCCTCCCACTGGCCGCGCTGCCCTCCCGGCGGGAGGAGAACCGGGGGCGCCTCCGAGCCGGCCGCCCAGCTGCGCCCCAACCCCGCGGAGCCGCCCAGGTAGGACAACCGCAGCCCAGCCTTGCCGCTCGGCCGAGACCCTCCGCCTCTCGGGGTCGCGTCTCGGGGGTGGGTGGGCTCCTTTCTCGCGCCCCGGATTCCGGACGCCTCTTTTGGGGGAGCCCCTTCCTCAACCCTCCCATCCCCGGAGGAGAAAAAGAAGATGGGAAGGGGAGCCCCGTTTCCTCTTTGCAGGGCGCCAAGGCTTGACTGATCCCCCTGCGTTCTTTTGGGGTGAAGGGAAGGGTCCGGCTAAGGGTCTCCCCTCCCCCCCAGAGCTGGGCTTCCGAGCGCCCAATTTCCCCGAACCGTCGCGGAGTCGGGAGCTCCGGGGTGCCCAGAACATCATGGGTTCCCTTGGCTGGTCTGTTGGGGAGATCATCGTGCCCAGCGATCTGCCCTCCTTCCCTTCAAGTTCCCTTCTCATGTGTGTCCCCCCCCCCCATCACTTTCCAGATGGCCCCTTCTCCCCAACCTTACAGGATTAAGACAGGAGATTTGGGGGTGGGAGGGATGGAGGGGGAGAGTGGGAAGAGAAAGGAAAGAGAGAGGATATTTGGGGGAGGAAGGGATGCCTCTCTAAAAGAAGAGGGGAGCCCAAATTGAACTGCCCCCCTTCCTGGATGGAAAGCCCAGAAGGGAATCCTGGGGTGGGTTTTATGAGGTTCCCCTCTTGCAAAGTGGGGAAGGAGAGGTGGGGGGGGGGCTCCGTAGAAGGGAGGTTTGCTGGCTCTCCTTGAAGAGGGTGACATGACTAAGTCTTTGAACTGTTTCTTTGGCTTCTGTCTCGGTGTTTTTTTTTTTTTTTAAGGAACCAATTTGATATACAATTGTGTAGGGGGGGCAGGAGGGAGAGAAAGAGAGAGAGAGAGAGAGAGAGTGGGGGGGGGAGAGAGAGGGAAACAGGCTTTGGGGGTGTCTCTTGTTCTGTTTTGGCCAAGTGGAGTGGTGTAAGAAGGGAAGGAACAAGTGGTTGAGGTGGGAGGGAAAAAGGAAGGAAGGAAGGAAGGAAGGAAGGAAGGAAGGAAGGAAGGAAGGAAGGAGAAGGAAAGTAGGAAGGAGAAGGAAAGAAAGAAAGGAAGGAAAGAAGGGAGGGAGGGAGGAAGGAAGGAAAGGAGGGAAGGATGAAGGAAGGAAGGATAAGGAAGGGAAGGAAAAGGAAGGAAGGGAAAGGAAGGATAAAGAAGGAAGGAGAAGGAAAAGGAAGGAAGGAGAAGGAAGGAAGGAAAGGAGGGAAGGATGAAAGGAAGGAAGGAAGGATAAGGAAGGGAAGGAAAAGGAAGGAAGGGAAAGGAAGGAAGTATAAAGAAGGAAGGAGAAGGAAAGAAGGAAGGAAGGAAGGAAGGAGAAGGAAAGGAAGAAAGGAAGGAAGGAAAGGAAGGAAAGAAGGGAGGGAGGAAGGAAGGAAAGGAGGGAAGGATGAAGGAAGGAAGGATAAGGAAGGGAAGGATAAGGAAGGAAGGGAAAGGAAGGAAGGATAAAGAAGGAAGGAAGGATAAGGAAAGAAGGAAGGAAGGAAGGAAGGAAGGAAGGAAGGAGGCTGCAGAGAGTGGTAGAGTGGAAGAGAAAGGGGATAGAGTAAATATGTAGGGAAAGTGATATATGGGGGGGGCTCTCAGGCGGAAGCGAGCGATGGGTGCGGGGTGGAGTGAAGTGCCCAGTGACCGGAGAAGAGGATGGCAGCCAGGGATGGGCATGAGCGGCTTTGGGCAGGAGGAAAGGGCACTTGGCTAAGTTGGGTTCAGTTTCCTCTAACCTCCCTTCAGCAACTCCCAGTGCTTCATTCATTCATTCATTCATGCGCCAGCCAGGTTCCTGGGTGCTGTTTTGTGCCTCCAGAGTTTGTGTTTGCCAATAGGCCCCTTTGAGAAATTGTCACCTCATCTTAACTGGAGGAAAAGCCGCTTTCTGCCTTACCGGACTTTCTGGGCTGCAGGTGTAAATGCAGTAGGGCTGTCATTGCAAGGGCGCAGCTGCAGTTTCCCCGCCCCTTCTACCTTTTGCAAAGGTTGCTGCGTCACACCCACCAGGTGTGGGGCTGGGGCTGGACCTACTGCGATCCGGGGTGTTTTTAAGAAGGGAAAACAATGGGGTGTGTGTGTGGGTGTCCCGGTTTGACTTTTTGCAGGATCTGCACTCAAAAGGAAAAGGATAGCCAGTTGGAACGATGACACTGTTTTCACTTATTTCTTCCTTCGGAAGTATTCCTTCATCTTTGTGAAGGGTATAATTAAAGCGGTGTGATCGAGTTGCTGGGCCCAGTTACAACTGGGATGTGGTACAAAATGGGCAGCAGGGATCAAGGAAAGCCAGAGATGGTTGTTGAAATGCTAAAGGGTCCTCTTTCTCTCTCATTCTCTCTCTCTCTCTCTCTCTCCCTCTCTCTCTCTCTCTCCCTCCCTCCCTCCCTCCCTCCCTCCATCCTTCTATCTATCTCCCTACCTACTTACCTACCTATCCCTCTATCCATCCATCCATCCACCCACCCACCTACCTACCTACAACCTATCTACCTACCCACCCCTCTATCTATCCTTCTATCTACCTACCTACCTACCTATCCCTCTATCTATCCCTCTATCTATCCCACTATCCATCCATCCATCCACCCACCCACCCACCCACCCACTCACCCACCTACCTACCTACCCCTCTATTTATCCCTCTATCCTTCTATCTATCTATCTATCTACCTACCTACCTACCTACCTATCCCTCTCTCTATCCCTCTCTCTCTCTCTCTCTCTCTCTCTCTCTCTCTCTATCTATCTACCTACCTACCTACCTACCTACCTACCTATCCCTCTCTCTATCCCTCTCTCTCTCTCT